>NW_015163630.1:37271-151865 GCF_001447785.1 Gekko japonicus
GAATGGGTTGATTTCGGTCCCCAGCACCGCGAATGGGTGGAAGAAGGGGATATTCGGGCCCCTTACCTGATCCGTAGGTTCCACAGAAGGTTCCCGGACAAACCGGGAGGTCTCCCGCCCAGCCCGGGAGATCTCCCGCCCAGGCCGGGAGGTGTGTTGTAAGTGTATTTTAAGGGGGGCAGTATGTCAGCAAGCTGCCATTCTGTTTTCTGTGACCTCTGTGTACATATCCTTTCCCTGTTACACCCGGCTTGGTTTCTATCATCCTGCTCCTGCTTTGGAATGCGTAAGATAACTGCTGGAGGTTGTGTGGGGGAGAAGATGCTGTAATGCTTGCCTATTGATTTTCCCATGAGTACTGCCACCTGTGTTTTGTCTGATGCCCTGCCTGGTTCCCACGTACTGGGCGCGCAACCGTTTCATTAGCCCGCCAGCGGGAAAGCAATTCATTGGATCTGTATCTATTTGAAGTTCCTTTATTATGCTTGACCTAACTGTGTATCCCCAGTTCTAACAAAGAACGTGTTTGAGTATGTCTTCAACGCTTTGAAATAAATTTTGCTTTTCTTGAAAACGTGGATTTATTCTCGATGCTTGGGGATCCAACAATCTGATAGCTTGTGTAAAATAGTAGTCCATATTTGATAGTATCTGACATGTAGCAACATGCAGTAGCAGTAAAATACTGTCAGATTCCACAAAATCCAAACTGAAAAATGCAGCATGTGACAGTCATTGACATCTGACATGCAGCAGTTGCCAGAATAGGACAGTACCAGACATGTAGCACACAGCATTTGCCAGTGTTTGAAAGCAAGTATGCAATAGTACTCCATTTCAAAACAGACCTCTCCCACCATCCACTAGGGTGGTGTAGTGGTTAGAGTGTCAGACTAGGGTCTGGGAGACTCAGGTTCGAATCCCCCCTCTGCCACTGAAACTTGCTGGGTATCCTTATTCTCTCTCTCAGTCTAACCTACCTCGCAGAGCTATTGTGAGGATAAAAAGGAGGAGATGATAAGGATGTAAGCTGCTTTGGGTCCCCATTATGAGAAAGGCAAGGTACTTGAAGGGCTGTCATACAGAGGATGGTGAGGAGTTGTTTCCTGTTGCCCCAAAAGGTTGGACCAGAATCAACGGGTTGAAATTAAATCAGAAGAGTTTTCAGCTAAACATCAGGAAGAACTTCCTGACAGAGCTGTTCCTCAGTGGAACAGGCTTCCTCAGGAGGTGGTGGGCTCTCCTTCTTTGGAGGTTTTCAAACAGAGGCTAGATGGCCATCTGATAGCAATGCTGATTCTGTGAACTTAGGCAGATCATGAGAGGAAGGTCAGGAAGGGTTGCCTCAGTGCTTAGTTCTTGTGGCCCTTTCTTACACGCCCAGGGAAATGCTGATTGCCACTTTGGGGTCAGGAAGCAATTTTCTCCAGGCCAGTTTGGCCGGGGATCCTGGAGGATTTTTTCTTTTTTTGCCATCTTCTGGGCATGGAGGAGGGGTCACTGGGGATGTGGGGGGGGGAGGTATTTGTGAATTTCCTGAATTGTGCAGGGGGTTGGCCTAGATGACCCTGAAGGTCCCTTCCAACTCTATGATTGTAGCATTGTAAATGAAGTGTAAGAAAATTAAAAATGAATGTGTGGACTCAATCCCTATTTATTATTATATATTGTTTATGCACACTACCTACCTGCTCCTTGGGTTACCAAACATCTCTGCATCTCTGCTTTGCAAGAAAATAGGGCTACTTTCTTCCATCTGCCTAAATTTGAATGAGGAATACAACTCCTGAGAATTTCATCTCAACTGGATGAGAGGAGAAATACTACATCTGGAACTGTTTCCCCATTGAAAGTAATGGAAACAATGACCCAAGACAGGGTTTTTTTTGTTTTTTTAATGTGATAACCCCACAAAAAGTGATTTTTTTCTGGAACTGGCATTCACAGAGCAAGAGCTTGGAGTGCTCATGGACCCACCCTTGCCATTTGAAGAGCAAGTTGCTTTCTATCAGCTGCATTGGGTTCACCGACTCTTCTTTCTTAGACACAGGCAAACTGGCCATGCTAATCCATGCTTTTGTAACTTTGCAGTTGGACTACTGTTACATGCTCTAAGTTGGGCTGCCCTTGAGGATAACCCAGAAAGTACAACTGGTTCAGAATGCAGCAGTCCAACTGCTGTTCAGGGATAGCCAATGGCATATCTTGACTATTTCAAAACAGGTACATTGGTTGCCAGCACTTCAATCAAGATCCTGGTTGCAGCTTTTAAAGCCTTTGACAGTCTAGGACCAACACATCTGTTATATGTCCACAGGCACCAACTGTGGGCTTCTGGTTGCCACCTTGTGTTGTTAGCCTGCTTGAAATGGCCCCTTTGGCATCTACTATAGCTCGTTCCTTTCCTATACAGGCTCCCACTTTGTGAAACATGCTTGCTGAGGAAGTGAGGAGGAGTGTGCTATCTTTAGGGGTGATTTCCCACAAGCGCTGCTCCGCGCTCACTCTTCTCTTTGGTCCGATGGTACGTGTCAATTTCACACAAGCTGCTGTGCGACCGCATTTTGCCCCGCAGCTTTGTGCGATTTTCCCCACGTCTACTCAAGTAGACACGGGGAAAATCGCACGAAGCTGTGGGGCAAAATGCGGCCGTGCAGTAGCTTGTGTGAAATTGACACGTACCATCGGGGCAAAAGGGAGGAGTGAGTGCAGAGCAGCGCTTATGGGAAATCACCCTAGATGTTTTTAGAAGACACTTGCCTGCCTCAGTGCAATGGGCCTGTGTATTTAATATGTTGTTGAAGGCTTTCACGGCCGGAGTTCATTAGTTATTGTAGATTTTCCGGGCTATACAGGCCAAAACCACAGCCATGCAGCCCGGAAAATCTGCAACAACTAATGGCCTGTGTATTGTCAGGGGCTGGGATGCCTCCGCTCCCCATCCCAGCCTCCTTGGGTCCAGGCTGTGGGCTGTGGGCCCAATTATCTTGCTTAGCCATGGAGGAGAGAGTCAGTCATGTGGGTATTGCCTGGACGCCTCAACAATTCTACCTGTGTAATACCATTTTCTGCATTGTTTAGCACATCATGCCTAATACTCTGTGCTTCGTTTCATATTCCTGTAATCTGTCCTATTGCATGGCTTATTAGATATGTCATCCTATGGATTGCATTTACTTACACTGCATCATCCGCCTTGAGTCTCTGTGAGAAAGGCAGACTATAAACACACGGTTAGTAATAAATAAATACTTATAAAATGCTGTCTTAAATGTCAGTTGCATGATAAATTGAAATCTTCACAAACAGGAAGGAGACTTTTAAAGTATCTGTCCATTCCTACCCAAAAAGGTGCAAGACACACAGCATCCTCAGTAGATACTCTCTGTGAAAATTTCCAGTACCAATGGATGGGGTATCAATCACACTGTGGCTGATGTGTATCCTATACAAGGGTCACTTGTACCTCCATTTATTGAACGATAGCACCTGGCCCTCATTGAATGTTGACAGTAGATCCATACAATTCAAGCCTGATCAAAATAGTGATTTCTCAGTGCTAAGCATTCTGACATGCCACACTGAGGTCGTATGGGACTCAGAATGAATCACAGAGAAGAGAATGAGCAGAACAAATCAGAACTAATAGAAAAAAATATGTCAACAGAGCTGGAAAATAATCCAGCCCCACACATGCAGAGTTGCTTTCAAGAAAGTTTACTGTAACAACAGGATTTGCAAAAAGCATTAAGTTACTGCAAGCCTTACAGAGTTACTGCAGGCATTCTAGGGTTGCCAGGCCCAGCTGGAGATTGGAAGGGGCAAGCTGTTGGGTGATAGTGTGACATCACTTCTGGTAAGACCTGGAAATGATGTCATACCTCTCTAGGAATTGGGTGAATCTTTAAGGTAAAATCATAGATTTTCCCCGGCCATTCCTAATGAGGACTGACTTCCACGCAAATAATGTCAGTCCTTTTAAGAATTGCAAAAAAATCTATAGTTTTACCACGGAGTTTCAGCCAGTTTCTAGAGAGGCATGACATGACTTCTTGGTTTCCCAGTTCCTAGACAGGTGTCATGTCACTCCAGGTTTTCCCAGAAATTACTCTGCACCATCTCCCAAAAGCCATTTTTTAAATTCTTTCTCCAATCACTGCTCAGAGTGATTGTGGGAAATTAGGGTTGCCATGTCCCCTCTCACCACTGGTGGGGGATGGCTGGGTAGGGTTGCCAGATCCAGGTTGGGGAGCCTGAAGATTTGGGGATGGAGCCTGGGGAGGTCAGCATCAGGGACCTCAGTGGGGTACAATGAAACAGAGTACATCCTCCAAAGCATCCATTTTCTCCAGGAGAACTGATCTCTGTAATCTGTAGATTAACTCATTCAGGGAGATCCCCAGGTCCCACATGGACGCTGGCATCCCCATGGGAAATGACAGATGAGCCCAGCAACCTTAAAGCCTTGCAATAGAAAAGGGAAACTTTCAGGATATAAGCATTTACAGCCAGATAGGAAGCAAAACAAGAGGCAGAGGGGAAAACCAGGGAAGCATTCAACAAGCTCTAAACAGTAGACAGAATGCACTTCAATTCCCCCTAGAGTTCAGATAGACTAACATACCCTGTATCTGCCTTTATATTCATAAAATGCTGACACGCTGTAGCTACTCCAACAAACTATTTTGTTAAAAATTTCTGTGATTTCTTTGTCAAGTATATTTAAAGACATTCCACGTTAAGAGAAAAACTGACTTGCTATTTTATTTGTAGTTGCCAAGCAGTTCCAGAGTTTTCTGGATGACACATCAGCACTGGATCTATTCCAGTCCGGCTTCCACCCTGGCCATGGGATCGTTGCCCTGATCGAGGTGGGTCAGCGCTGTTGTTGTTATTAGATCTCACAGCATCCAACAAAGTTACGATCTTCTAACTCACTGCCTCACCAACATGAGAGTTCGTGGGGGAGCCTTACAATGGTTTACCTCATTTCTCCACGGTTGGGAACAGAGTGTGGTGCTATGGGAGAGGGGGGTCACCTGGGTACCCCCTGATGTGTGGGGTTCCCCAGGGAGCAATCCTCACTCCGATATTATTTAACATCTATATGCGCCCCCTCACTCAGCTGGTGCGGAGTTTTGGGCTGGGGTGTCACTAGTAACTATGCTGACACCCAGCTATATCTGTTTTTGGATGGCCACCTGGATACCGCTCCTGACAATCTGGCTGAGGGTTTGGAGGCCACGGTGGGGTGATTAAAAAGAGCAAAGTGAGACTGAATCCGACAAAGACAGAAGATCTGTGGCTGGGGGAGGGCTTTGGGATTGGGGCACAGACTTCCCACTCTTGATGAGGCACCACTGGTACTGGGACCATCCATCAGGAGTCTGGGCGTGACTCTGGATGCCTCTCTAACTATGGACACCCAGGTCACAAATATTGCCAGGTGGGCATATTTCCATCTCTGCCAAGCTTGGCAACTAGCCCCTTTCCTGTTGCGCCATGACCTAGCCACTGTAATCCATGCAATGGTCACCTCCAGGCTAACTATTGTAACTCACTCTACACTGGCCTGTCCACGAGACTGACCCAGAAGCTCCAGCTTGTCCAGAATGTGATGGCACAAATCCTGACTGGAACGCCTCTGACAACACATATACAACCGGTGCTGTGTCAGCTACACAGGCTCCCAGTGGAATACTGAGTCAGGTTTGAGATTCTGGTGTTGACCTTCGAAGCCTTGGCCAGTTTGGGACCTGCGTATCTTCAGGACCACCTCCTCTGGTATGTCCCCAGAAGAGCATTACACTCAGCTGAGAACAATCTACTGGTGGTCCCTGGCCCTAAAGATATCCAGCTATCCTTGACCAGAGCCAGGGCCTTCTTGGTCCTGGCTTTGACCTGGTGGAACTCTCTGCCAAATACCACCTGGGCCTTGCAGGACTTAATGAAGTTCCGCAGGGCCTGTAAGGCAGAGATGTTCCACCAGGCCTTTGGTTGAGGACAGTGACAGCTCCATCATAGCCAGCACCCTCCTCCTCCTCTTCCTCTTTTTTCCTTCATACTTGCTTCAGCCCTCTCCTCACCTGCAAGCAGTCAGTGATGCAGACCAGAGCAGGGTAGTGAAGAAACTGACGCCATCTGAAATAATGTAGTCATCCTTTTTGGGGTTTTGTTTTTAATTTGTTTTTAATGGTTGTACATCGCCTAGTGTCTTATATCGTAGGGAACACGTAATAATAATAATAATAATAATAGTAATAATAATAATAGTAATAATAACTTTATTCTTGTGAGTGGCTTTGGGTACTCCGTTTGACTTCCGCTATTTCATTATATAAATTTCTTGTGCCCAGGGGGGGGGGGGTTGTGTTAAATCAGAAGATGGGAGGTAGCATTTCAGTCACTTTCTTCTTCCCCCTGCATCACAGCCCTGATTGAAATTGCCCTCTTCTCTACCCTCTTAGATGCTATTTGCAACTTTCAAAACAGCAGACAGTATGTTTACAGATGTCCTGTAACCATGAATTATGGTGCTGGAGAAGACTCTTGAGAGTCCCTTGGACTGCAAAGAGATCAAATCAGTCAATCCTAAAAGAAATCAGTCCTGACTGTTCCCTGGAAGGCCAGATACTAAGGCTAAAGCTCAAATATTTTGGCCACCAAATGAGAAGGGAGCACTCACTGGAGAAGACCCTGATGCTGGGAAAGATTGAAGGTAAAAGAAGAAGGGTAAAAGGATGAGATGGGTAGACAGTGTTATTGATGCAACGAACATGAAATTAAGCAAACTCCGGAGGACAATAGAAGACAGGAGGGCCTGGCATGACGTGGTCCGTGAGGTCACAAAGAGTCGGACTCGACTATGCGACTGAACAACAAAAACCATGATTTATTAAAATCCTGAGTTTGCCAGCTTCATGCAGCAAAACCTGCTTCAGTCCAGTGCTTTTCAAGGCACTAATGTTGCATATGCTTGACACCAAACCACAGGAGTGCTAAACGAAAGGAGAGCCGCAACCTTTTCACAACCAGAATGAGAAGATGTTCAAACAAGTGACACTATTGCTGTAGATGCATTGATAGCCTGCTAAGTGATTCCTCCCTCCCTCGTTCCTGTTCTATGGTTTACAGGTAGCCTTAAATGTCAAGGCACTTGAGCGTTTTAACACATGTTAACCACTAAAGCTGCCTTAAACACTTGAACTGTTTTAGTGCCTTGGGTCACCTCCAAGAGTATCTTGAGTTAATCAGAAAAGCAATGCTTAAATCAGGACAATAGACAGGCAACCCTAAGAACAGCCATACTGGAGACACTGCCGGAGGTGCTCACCTCAAAGTGTTCAAAAGCCACGCAAATCTACGTTGAATTCTGCTGTGTTGAAATTTAGATGACTACATCTGATTATGCTTGTGAATTTCAGCCTTAGGGACAAAACCACTAGGGAGACACATTAATGAGTTTAAGTCGCTCGCAGATTTTGCAAAATACAGCATGTGTACAGTACAGCAATGAGAAACAGCTCAATCTCTCTTGAACGACACACATTCCAATTTCAGTCTGCTTTTAATGAACCATAAAACAATCAGTGAAAACTGCCTGCAATATTTTCAATAAATTCTTCCAACCTCTCTATTTACAGCTTGCAAATGAAGTGGGTACATGGGGGAACAACTGAAATAATTACACTGGGTCCTGACAAACCTTTCTCTGACCTCTCTGCCTGAGGGTGTGTGAAAGGTACAGTTAACCAAAAGACCTCTCTTTCTTAAAACAGCTTAGAAAACACTCCCTCCTCGATCTAATATGTGCAAGAAGTCTCAGAGCTTAGTGAGACAATAAAGATGCAGAAGTTGCTATCTTAAGGTTGTTAGTACATGCTTATCACCCCCAAATTCTAGGATATTTCAGAACTGGACTATACCTTACCATGGCCATAGGGATGCCACCAAACATGGCATAGCTGTGGTAACACTCTTACTTTTTCTACCATAACATCTAAGGGTATTTCATCATGTGGATTCAAGTCAAATGGTGCATATGTGGCATGGCATCTTCTAGACTTTATGATAAGGGATGTAGAAGAACTCATCATAACCATGCTGTTTTCAAAGATGCCTTCATGGCAAGTATAGCTCAGAGCCTTAAATTTCAGCAATACCACCTCAGTAATTTCCTCAGGCCATTCCCAGGCTCTGTGTTCTCTATGGATCTGTGATGCCACCTTTAAATATTTGTAGCCCAACTTTTCTTGGGGCTCAAGGCACTATACAAGTGTGAGTCAGCGTGGTGTAGTGGTTAGAGAGGGTCAAACTGGGATCTGGGAGACACAGGTTCAAAGCCACACTCTGCCATAAAAGCTTTGCGCTTGAGCAAGTGACACACACTCAGCCTAACCTCCCTCACAAGGTTGTTGTGAGGATAAAATGGAGGAGAGGAGAATGTTGTAAGCCACTTTGGGTCCCCAGTGGGAAGAAAGGTGGGATGAAAATAAAGTTAAAAAAATAAAAATCACAATTAAAACATTATAATTTAAAAGCAACAGAATAAAACCCCAAATACCCATTCTGTCTGAGATAAAGCAAGATGTTTCTACTAGTCAGCCCCATACCTAGGAATTTGGGGGGGGGGCACCGGGGGCACTAGGGTTGCCAAGTCCCCCCAGGGGGCAGATTTCCCCCCGCTTTGGAAGCCCGATTTCCGCCCCCGCGGAATTGGGCCCCAGGGGAAACCCCACCCCCACATGTGCGCTGCCCGGATGTGACATCATGACGCCGGGCACGCTGCGGGTGGGGCCACAGCCATTTGAGGGGAAAACTCTATGACGTCACATCCAGGCGGCACGCGCGCACTTTGCGCGCACACACACACTCAAGACGCCGGGCAGGAGCCCCCCGCCGCCAGGTAAAAAAGATTTGGCAACCCTAGGGGGCACTAATTTAATTAATTTAATTAAGGCAGCTGTGGAGTAAGAGGGGTGGCCTTACTGGGTCTTCCTGCTCACCGGCTCACCGCTGGCTTTTCAAAGCCCCTCTCCCTCCTTTCCTGCTTAGAAAGCTTTGAAAGGAAGCATCAGGAAGAGCCAGCGAGGTCACATGACCTACCCTGCCACCCTGCCTCTCCTCCATCCCTCTCCCTTCGGAGCATCAGCAGGTGTCTGCCCATGCTCAACTTGCCCGGCACAACTGCTGCAGGAGCCTCAGCAGCAGCCATGAGCCAGGCAACCTCCCTGTCCTTTCCAGCTGCTGTGTCAGCATCAGCCCCAGCCCATGCTTGGGGAGTGTTGTGATGGGGGCACCCTGATGAAATAGGGATGCCGCCTGCTGTGTTCCCCCCCCCCGGCTGCAGCACTGCTACCAGTTGTTCACTTTCATCAATTAATTTAAGTCTTTGCCCCTAGATGTTAACATGACTTGAAAGGCTTTTTTAAGGTTCACATGTGTGATAGTTTAAGTGTACTTTTAAGAATATAAGCAGAAGTTTACAACAAATGTACAAATACAGTTTTTGTATAAATGGATATCATTCAGGTATTCTTGCCAGGGATCAAATTCCTTGTTGAGTATATACTCATTAGTATTCTAGCTCAGTAGGCAGTGTAGTGCAGTGAGTACAGTGTTGGACTAACTCTGGACAGAATTGGGTTCATATCCCCATTCAGCCAATCAGACTCCCTAGGCCAGTCAATCTCACACTCAGCATAACTCGTTCATGTTGGAATATGTAAGGTCTATCATGCATAGATAAAGAAGATGACAAGAACATCCTGCAGGGGGCAGCAAAGGGAACAACTACTTAGCATAGTGAGATTAGGGGCTTCCTGCTATTTTCAAATAGTCTCCTTCCTGTCTCCTGATTGGCCCAGTTAGGACTCTTTCCTGCTCCTGCTGAGAACAGGTTGTTACTGACTTTCTCCTGGCTAGTTAGGAACGATGCTCCCTCTAAGCTGTGGAGTCTTGTGAGCAGAAATTCTACTTTGTGAGCTATTGGCATTAAAGCTGTGAGCAAACAATTTGGCTACTGTATGAATTAGTTTGCTCTGGAGCCATCCTTCCTGAGCTAAGACAAAAATGTGTGAGCTGAAGGCTAAAAAACTGTGAGCTAGCTCACACTAACTCAGCTTAGAGGGAACACTGTTTAGAAAGACATCTCTTTCTCTCTCTTCTTTCTTACAAAGTTTGTTCTCTTCTTAATAAACCGACTTTACTCTTTAAACATCTTGTGCTCCACTTCACTGAGTCTCTACACTCTGCCAAGAGTTCACAAGTGAGGATAACCTCTAATCCTTTTTTTAATTTATACCCCACTTTTATCCCCAGTGGGTATCCAAAGAGGCTTACAATATCATTCTCCATTTTATCCTCACAATAACAACCCTGTGGAGTAGATTATGCTGAGTGAAGAGACTGGCCTATGGTCAACTAGTGAGTTTTCATGGCAGAATAGGGATTTTAACCTGGGTCTCCCAAATCCTGGCCCAATGCTCAAGCCACTATACCATGTTGGTTCTAAAATGGAAGGGGGGGGGGGAAACCATGTATGCCACCTTAACCCCCTTGAAGAAAAGGTGGGGAGTGAAAACATAACAGCCAGCCAAGATTTTCATTACATAATGCATGAAATACATTTATAATTCATCTCTTGAACATATAGACAACTCACTGGCTATGCAGGGGTTATTACCCCACAATAACTGATTGTGTAAATAGGTTTGAAGGAAGAGGTTGCTTGCTCGAACCAAATTTAAGCTAGAAAAACAAAGTATTTGGCTGCCTGTAAGAAATGGGCTGTCGGATATTCACTAACACAAACCATTTACTAATTTGATGGTTTAGAAAAAGCAAGAAAGCCAGGCTAATTTAAAGGGGGGGACTATAGCAACACAGCTAATTACACTAGCCATGAGGGAATCAGGAATGATTAGAGTGCCCAGCTCTACAAGGGCCCCTTCGGGATCTCTGGGTTTTTGGAAAAGGACTAGCTCAGCTGCTCCACAGACAACTCAAGTGAAACTGCCAAGTTAGATCTGGTTTCAATTAAAGCAAATAAAGATGAAATCAATGAATTAATTCCACATGGCTTCAAATAGATTAGTGGGGTGTATAATGTGAGGAAAGATTACAGTAAATTTGCAGGGTATTCCAGAATCGGTTTTAAAAAATAGTTGACCCATTACATTTTACATGATTTGACCCCCCCCCCGCCACCACCAATGCATTGTTCTCAATATTGAAATGGACAACTGAAATATCACAGAAATATGTTCGGCTATATTGGGCTCAGCAATGATGCTGGGCCTTTCCTATAAAACAGTTGCAATTTCTACAGAAGGGCAGCCTCTAGGTGGTGCCATCTATCCAGCAGATATGCCAAAGAAGGCATGGAAGGAGGCTACACTGGTAGCTGCTCCCCAGATTTAGAGGTTCGGAAGGGGGGGGGACATATTGATTTTTGAGTAATCAAAGCTCTTCATAAATGTCATCTCAGTAGTCCTTTCAACAACACTGTAGGGCTGAAACTTAGGAGACCGTGGCTTGCCTAAGGCAACCAAGTAAAGCAAGTCCATAGCTGAACTGATCTGAACTAGGGACACACCAGGGACACCAGACTGTACCAGTCCCCATTTACTGTCCCCCCCCCCCAGCATTACCTCTGGCTGGCCTGATGAAGAGTTATAGTGAACGGAAAAAGTTGTACACAGTTGTGTGTCATTGGGCCGGTCCTAATAATTGGACATGGAATGTGTTCATAAAGTGCTGTCAAGTCACAGCCAACTTATAGTGACCCCTTTAGGGTTTTCAAGGCAAGAGATGTTCAGACGCGGTTTGCCATTGCCTGCCTCTGCCTAGCAAGTACTGACCACGGCTGACTCTGCTTAGCTTCCAAGATCTGATAAGATCGGGCTCGCCTGGGCCATCCAGGTCAGGGTGTTCCTATCTGTGTAGCCGTTCAAAACTGATTCCACACATGCCCGTCCAGGGGTCGTTTCGTAGAAAAAGAGCTAGGGGAACTCATTAGCATCTCAGCATATGCCACACCCCCTGACATCACCGGAAGTGTGTCATAAGGCCACACACCCCGCCCCCAACGGTGCCGGCCGCCGGTGCCGGCCTTGCAGCTCCACTGCCGAGCCCCATGAGGGGCCCGGTGGTGAACCTGCAAGGCCGGCGGGAGTGCAAGGAAGCCCCGCAAAGGCCCTCCCTGGCCCCAGGCAGGCAGGGGTGGGGAGAGGCAGGGAGGAAGCAACTTACCCTCCCTCTTCTCCTGCCTCCTCCTGGCTGAATGAGGGCCGGAAGCGGGGCGGCCGGAAGCAGGGGGCGGGGCTTCGTCATGTGCCCCACCCCCCGTACCTTACCCGGGGGAACTGCGATCCCCCGCGATCCCCCCCGAAATGACCTCTGTGCCCATCTGATCTGGAGGCACTAACGTCTCATGACTAGTTGACATAAATAGCACACTTCATTTATTTGGAATATTTATAGAGCCTACCTTTCTACTGACACAGTCAGGAATCAGGACCAATGCTACCTCTGAGCTGTGGAGTCTTGTGAGCAAAAATTCTACTTAGTGAGCTACTGGCATTAAAGTTGTGAGTGAGCTGATTTAGCTACTGCATAACTTAGTTTGCTCTGGAGCCCTCCTTCCTGAGCTGAGACAGAAATGTGTGAGCCGGAGGCTAAAAAACTGAGCTAACTCACACTAACTCAGCCTAGAGGAAAAACTGGTCAGGACCCAAGGTGGACAATAACAACAAATGCTATACAACAATAATTATCTATTAAGATAGACATTAAGACAGGCCCCACTGGTGGACCTCCTGATGGCACTGGTATTTCTGGCCACTGTGTGATACAGAGTGTTGGACTGGATGGGCCTTTGGCCTCATCCAACATTGGCATCTCTTATGTTCTTATGATAATTACACATTCACCAGACAAGGCAGAGCCTACGTCTGTAACCTTCAAGCTGCCCCATAAACTCTCTGAAATAGCAATTACAGCTAGGGGTGCCTCAAATTTTGCATCAGAATTGTTCAACAGTCAAGCTACCATGTTCAACTGTGAGTATCACGTGGGAATCAACCCCCACGGGGATTGTACACTTGTACTAACTACCCTAAGATAAACAACTTCAGCACAAAACAATGGGAATTCCTGCCATACAGGTTTGCACTGGTTGTTCTTTTTCAAAACTATGCATGTGCCAAAAAGCTGCTAATCCAAACAGACTGGCAGCCATTCATGTTGCTAAGGGGTACTCAGACAAACACTGAATAGCAGGACTTTTTGAAAACAACAATGTTTATTTATGATTGGTTTATAAGATTACTGACTGATTTAACAGTATGTTTAAACAATTGCCTGCTGAGCAGAGCAGCAAGGAATGGGAGAGTGGAACTTAAACAAGCTGTAGGAGAACGTGTGAAAACCCAGTTGCTCTGTTAGAAAGCACTGAGGTGAAGTAACCTGCCAAATAGCCATGATGATCAATCTGTTGAAAAATCAGCTCCCTATTTGCAATTTATGAACAGGATGCAAGCTTAATAAAGTTTGAGTCCAGTGGCACCTTTAAGACCAACAAAGTTTTATTCTGGGTATAAGCTTTCATGTGCTCACACACTTCTTCAAAATGTGACGGATGTGAGCTTGTGTTTGAACACTTCTACTTACAGCCTCAGTGGAAGGCACTGATGGTAGGATTTTCTACAGCCGTGGGGCAGAAACAGAAAAGGCCCAGGCCAACACTCTCAAGAGTGTTGCTAAGAGAACAATTGCTGCACAGGTTCATATTAGGAAAGACTGTCCTACTAGGACCAAATAGAATAAATGCTCTACCATTTCCCTCAACAATCTCTAAGTGAAAATAGTCAAGCAAAGCTGCACATGGGAATCCCTTCCATGATTTGCTTCTGCAGAAAAAGAGCTGCTCCCTCCCCAAATAAACTCAGATAACTGTCTGTTGCTCATTAACTGAGTCACTGGAATACAAAACAGAGTTGTCATTTTCTGCTCATTTGGCAGGACAAGAAAAGGTGAAGCCCAAAGGTACTCAAAGTAATTTTTTAATCTTTCTGCACCTGAAAGAGAGAGCAAAGATCCACCCATTTTAGAGGAGCTCCTTCAGCTGCCAGAATGACTAGGAGTTTGGAAGAAGAAAAAAGATTTAATGTGGAAAAAAGTCAGGGTGGGAATGACCTTCTGCACTGATTGACTTTAGCTGAATGTAAATGAAGGGCAGTAAATCAGGTGACACGCAGGCCCCACAGTGAATCATACTGTTCCCTTCAATCCCATCAACAGGGGGAGGCATAAATCCTCCCAGTTCATGCCAGGCCATGAGCAGTCCTTTAAATTTCCAATTAAAGATATACTGTCCTTTGCCTGGTGCTCACTTGAGAGGCTGTATATTAATATGATAATAGGCAACCAAGGAACACACCATGGTGGTCTCACCTTCTCTGGAATATTGATCTCCAGGCTTCCATCAACAAGGACTCTAGTAAGTCCAGGTTCTTCAATCAGATTCAAGCAACATCAAACCATTACTTATTCCAGTGTATCTTATGGCTGTATTGCAAGCACCTTGAGATTTCACACATCTTTGCAATGGGAGAATGAGGCGAAAAATGTATCCATTTTTCACAAATAAGCACATCACTGGAAAGTGGCTAGACTTTTCAACAACCAGTGCCATGCTCTGTGCGGTATGAGATGCCACACATTAAGGAAATAAAATGTTTTGCCCTCACGATATTCAGCAATGAGTCTGCTGCACAAATCAGGAAATATAGGGAATAATACAGGTTCCTCCAATTAACTTTCATATGTAAAGGTAGTTAAGAGATGCTTGCATGCTCAGATTCTGATCACTTTCTGATCACCAATCACAAGCAGAGAGTCAATTTTTCAACAGACTGTTCAGCACAAGGGACACAGGCAGAACCTTGGAAAAGGAGACCAAGAGCCAAATTTCAGCTGACTGAACAGCTGAGAGTCTGCTGTTGATCACCCACCCACCCCTATTGGGGGGGGGGACAGAAGTGATCGGCTTCTGATCTCCTTACCCCAAGTTTCTTGGACCCAGCAAAACGTTATGATAGGGTGGAGCGTTCTGTTTCTATTCTCCACAGCCTAAGATGACACAGTGAAAAGCTGGGATTGAACAACAGAAACTGTTGATGCCTATTCTCCCTACCCCAAGATTCTGAATGGGTCCCAGCATCATGGCATGGGGAGAATAGAAGCCAGTCACTTCTGTTCTCCCCACCCCAAGTTTCTTCCTGCTTCCCAGGCATGCAGAATCTCAATTCATCCCCCCCCCCGACTTCTCACTGTGGTCCCGCACCAGCTCAGTTGGAAGTTTGTTAGGCAGCTTCTGTTTGGAAAGGGTTTTCATTTTTCAACATGAGTCCAGCTGATCCAAGGATTAGCTCACCTGTGTTCAGTTTGGTGTAGTGGTTAAGTGCGTGGACTCAAATCTGGGAGAACCGGGTTTGATTCCCCACTCCTCCACTTGCACCTGCTGATGTGACCTTGGGTCAGTCACAAGCTCTGGCACAGCTGTCCTTGAAAAAGAGCAGTTTGTGTCAGAGTTCTCTCAGCCCCACCCACCTCACAGGGTGTCTGTTGTAGGGAGGGGAAGGGAAAGGAGTTTGTAAGCCGCTCTGAGACTCCGAGTGAAGGGCGGGGTATGAATCCAATCTCTTCTTCTCTTCTTCTTCATGACATCTGAAAGCCACAGCCAGAGAACTTCACTAGTTTCCAAGGATCCATTCCTAAAGAAAAAAGTTTGGGCAGAAAGGGTTACTCAACTAATCCACCACATAAACAACAGCTTTAAATGCAGGTAAATTGGGGTTGCCAACCTCCAGGTGGTGGCTGGAGACCTCCCACCATTACAACTGATCTTCAGGTGACAGATATCAGTTCCCCTGGAGAAAATGGCTGCTTTGGAAAGTGGACTCTATAGCATTATACCCCATCAGAGTCCCTTTCCTGTCAAATCATCTATGATATGTCCAATGTCCAGAAAGTGGGGATCAATTGGTGCTTCCCATACCCCCTGTTTAATTCTTGACTGATGTTCAGGGATGTGAACCTTTACACTTCGAGTGGTACCACTGTGCCCACTTCCTGAACACTGGACATACCATAGATAATTTGAAAATATTTGGATAGAACTACTTGGAAGCAAGTGACTACTTGAGAGCAAAAAGCATAAAACAGTTTGTATCTCTTGTCTACAGAAGCACCTTGAAGTTTGTACACTACAACCAAGAATGACAACAGTCTGCTATCTTTAAAGAAGGACTTTATTGTTGGCACAGCACTTTATTCCTTCCTTCCTTCCTTCGCAGATTAGAGTCTCAGACTATTAAGTGTATATCAGATTACCTGTGATTTCCACTACAGTGTGATTGGATTGTACAATATATGAGTTTTGCCTTTACTATGTGAATGTATATTTATATATATGATCTGTTGAGATTGCACTCTTTAATATTGTTGAAATATATACATACTTCGTTAATATAACCACAGTTTTTTGTTTGGATTATATAGCTCTATCTCCATGCTTCTCTCCTATATTGTATTGCAATTGTCTTCTGCAATTATCATATTGCCCCTTCAGGGGTGGACTGGCTATTAAATCACAAGGAAATGTTCGGGTGAGCCATTAACCTAGAGGGCCACTGGTGGCCAAGAGCAAGCACAGCTAAGCTCTAGCCACTCTGTCCCTCAGGAGCCACTTGGCAGCGACATCTCATCGGCAAAGGTAATTTGCATCAGATCATTAATTGCCTCTTTCCATACTGCTACCAATTTGGGGGAGGAAGCCCTTTGTTGGCACTGCAGAGCTGAGTAGTCCCAGCTTGGTTTTGCTCCAGGGACATCTTCATTTCCCAGTCTACTCCTGAATCCCTTACAGACAAAAAAAAAAAGGTCAGGTGGCTGATTTCATGGCAGACCTCACCTATGTACACTCAGTGTACACTGAGAACCAGGGTGGTATAATGGCTAGAGTTTTGAATTGGGATCTGGGAGACCCAAGTCCAATATACTGCTCTGCCATGGAAGCTCTCTGGGTGACCTTGGGTCAGTCACACTCTCTCAGCCTAACCTCAGTGTTGTTGTGAGGATAAAATGGAGGAGAGGAGAATGATGTAAACCACTTTGGGTCCCCATTGGGGAGAAAGGTGGGGTATAAATGAAGTAAATTAATATATAATAAATTCTATAGCAGGCTATGTAAAAAGCCTCTAAGCCTGTACTATCTTATATACATAGGCCTGTTAGTGCAGTTGGGGAGTCCATGTTTTGCATACATTCAGTTTAGATGTAGGATCTTTCAGGTCTTTTTGTACAATGTACTGAACATGTATGTTAGGGCAGTTGGTCACTACAATCCCACTCACCCCCATATCTGTTCAGTCAACCAGCATTTGTAATCTGAAAGGACTTCTGAGTTGGACCATTATGTTACCACCAGTGGCCTGCCTCATTGTTGGGGGAAATTAGCTATGAGACAGAGGAGGCCAGATAGGTACCAGGGACCACACACCTATATATACCAACGTCCAGTACAGTAGGAAGACTCCAGATTTGAAGAGTAAATTAAATAGTTTTATTGAATAATTTCCCTAATTACAAGCATACTAAGCATTCAGGAAAATGCTAAGAAAACAGAGGTGATGATAGAGAATAGTAGGATCAGTTACAGGGGTTATACTACCCATCGAGATGTGCAGAGGTCTGTGAAGAAGATAGCACCAATGGCCAGTGTTCCACGCTATGGAGAAGGAGGAGACCCAAAGAAGAGACTTGGGGGTGTACTCAAAAATATAGGCACCCTAAGAAGACACACCAAGGTGGGACATGCTGTCTATTTTATAGGAATTCTGGAAGCCATCTCTGGGGCCAGAACTTGGTGGGATTAATGCCTGTTAATGGCCCTACCAGAGCTGGCTGAATGGATCTGATGACCATCACGAAGGATCATTAATAATTGGAATGTTTGAATAGTTCAGTGGTGGCGAACCTATGGCACGGGTGCCAGAGGTGGCACTCAGAGCCCTCTCTGTGGGCACGTGTGCCATCGCCCTAGCCAGGCCCAGACCATCATTAAAGTGTTGAATTCTCTGCCAAATAATTTTAAGTAAATGAAAGCATTTGGGATTGCTTTTCCTTACTTTGTTTGGATCATCTTAAGTTAATGTATGAGTTGTTTTTTCTAAAGTAAAACCTCCGTATTCAGGTTAAATTGCCATGTTGGCACTTTGCGATAAATAAGTGGGTTTTGGGTCGCAGTTTGGGCACTTGGTCTTTAAAAGGTTCGCCATCACTGGAATAGTTTATCTTGGTATCCTGCAGGAGGGGTCAGGAACAACAGGTGGGGAAATAAAGGATTTCCACATAGACATAGGTATCACACAAAAGGGCTATGTGAAGGTTTGGAGACAGAGGAGCTATTCGCCAGGTGGCTACTGAATAGCTATAGAAATGTAGATACTTTACCTGGTAGAACTCGCTATTGTTTCATATGCACACCTTTGCTGGGTGGGGGAGGGGAGACTATAGAGATTGCTTTGAGGACTACCTTGTGCAACCTGTACTGGGAACCATTTTTCAGAGCTTTGACTAGCTCTGTGGCTCAGGCTAAGAGTGCCCTCCTTGGCCTGATTTTGTGCATCTCTGGCTCAGGTCAGAAGTCGGGTGCACTGCTATTAGGACTACCCACGAGTAAGGCAGTGCCTCTGGGCTACAATTATTCCTTCTGTCCTTGTGCTGTCTACTCAGTTAGTGAATCTCCAAGACTACAGTCTGAGAGTCACTTCCAGCCCTGCCATTAGATAGCCTTTTAATGATATTATGAACAAAGTAAACAGTTTAACTGGAAATGCCATGAACTGAAACGAGGACCTTCTGCATGCATACACCTGCTCTTCCCTTCCAGCATCAGATTTGTTGAAAAAGCTACATACTACAAGGGAAATAGGGGTGGGAGAAGTACACAAAAGAGTTAGTAATAAGACTTATTCAAAAAATCCTTTCCAAGTGCAAATATCAGACCAAACCTCAATCAGACCATTTTTTCTGTATGAGGGTAAGGCATTAGAGCTGCTTTCAACCAGGTAACAGGTGGTTGCCATCATGTCTTGAATTAATATTTTGAAATGGGGTGGGAAATGCTGGGAAGACACTGTTTGTGGTAACTTGTCAAGAGCCGGATCCTGTGCACAGTGGTGCATGAGCACAACCAGCTGGCCACAGAAAGGGAACTAGCTTATGCAAAATTTCCAAGCACATTTCCCATGGTTATGGCATTCCCATTGCTCTGTGGATTAGCAGACAGATGGAATCAGGCAACAACAGACATATCACCACACCCACCCATGTCATTTCCATCCCCATGACTAAGGGTGTAGACTTTCCAATTTCCCGGGGGGGGGGGGCTGGGGCTGGGCCAGAGGCATTGCTTTGCTAGGAGCAAGGTTGACTCCCGGGGGAGGCTGAGCACCTTCCTGAAAATTTCGGCAGGGGCTGACGCCCCGCCGCCCCCACGAAGATTACGCCTATGATTCAAATTCAAGAACTGACATCAGCACCAGCCTTCAAACAGAACTATTCCAACAGTGTGCTATTCAGTGTTCCCTCTAAGCTGAGTTAGTGTGAGCTAGCTCACAGTTTTTTAGCCTCTGGCTCACACATTTTTGTCTTAGCTCAGGAAGGATGGCTCCAGAGCAAACTAATTTATGCAGTAGCCAAATTGTTCACTCACAACTTTAATTCCAGTAGCTCACAAAGTAGAATTTTTGCTCACAAGACTCCACAGCTTAGAGGGAACATTGGTTCCTGTCACAAGGAGGCATCTGGCTTTCAAGCAGCTACCTTTCTGTTTAGTTACACAGTATAGCTTAATTGCTCCTTTAACTCCGTACTTGTCTATTGGGAGGACAGAGTCAAGTGTGTGGAATTTGATTTGGGTTCCCATGTCCCAAACCAGGAGGCACTGGATGCTTTGGAAAAGTAAGATCCAGTTTCTAACAGACACCAGGTGCCAAGTCTTAACTGTAGGCCATACCCATTTCCAGCTTTAATTTTAAAAAAAATGGAGCAAAAATTCCTCTTCCAGACCTAGCATACAGATGCAACAAAACAAGATAAAGTACTGCAGAAAGCTTTTTTTAAGCAAAAACAAAAAGTGCAGGAGATTTTTAGAAATCAGGCAGTTAGTTGAAGCAAAAGTTGTTCCCCTGCATCAGCAAGAAGAGAATTTTCTAAGCAACACTTTACAATAAAGCAGACTTAATGAGCACCACACAGTTCTGTAAATCCTGTAGAATTGCATATTGAAAAGCTGCATTCACACCCAAGGAGCCCATCAGGATGGGTATTGTTAGCATGAATGCTAAAAGAATTGCAAAAATGATGTGCTGGCATATCGTCAAGTACTTCCGATTTTCTCCATCCTGCCACCTGTGTCATTTGAAAGATGTGGAACAGCGGAGGTCCGATCTTGGGACTTCTGAAAGGCAGGACATGTGGAAATCATCCTGCAACACATTTCCCCATATGCTTAGGGTAAGCTCATGGAAATCAGACTTTATTGGATATTATCAAATCAGTAAAAAATTCACAGCTTCTCTGTGGTTTCTTACTTATCTGTATAGTCATAGGTTCATTGTTGTATCACAGCAGGCATTTTCAAGAAGGGAGAAGAGGGTTTTTTTATTGCACAGGTGTGAATATTATGGGGGCGGGAGATAATATTTCGCTATATTTCATACAGGATCCAAGCAGAAAGCACAGCTTACGGGGACTTGTGCAGTTCAACAGAAAGCCCGGGGGGAGAGGGGCTTGAAGACTCGAAGACCTATCTAGTGCTTCAGCTACTATGGTCAAGCCCAGGCAAGTTTTCTGATCCAACTATACAATGGCCAACTTGTTTTCCTAAATACATCTATATCCGTACATCCTGATTTATATTAGATGAAAGCTACATATAAGAGTTCTTTGTGTATTTAAATATGGTTATTATATCTGCTGGCCCATTCGCATGTAACATTAGCATGCCTGCATCTGATAGTTCTGGTGGGTGCCCAGCTGGCATGCTAACATCGCTCACAAATGTTATGCTCATAGAAAGCGCATTTAAACACATGGGGTGTTTTCTTTATCTATGACCCACAACTGCTGTACATCAGATCTGACACTGGGGTGGGGATGGAGAAAGACTTAGGCTGTTATCAGAATTTGGACTGTCACAAACAAATGGAAACCGGATTTTTTAAAGAAAAAAATCTGCATCCTCGGATTTCCAAGATTTGTTACCAAATTGTAGCCTCTCCTATTTCAAAACACTAGAATAGGCAAGTAGTCTTTTTTGGTGGCTGCTGATCACCCGTGGTTTCATAGTCCTTTTCCTTCTTTTTTTTAACCATTTTCTCCCAATGTCCTGCTTGTTGCCCAGTGTCTTCCAGCGACTTCACGCTCCTCAGCTCCTTCCTTCACTTCCTATAGTTCCTGAACAACAGAAGCACCTCACCAAGATAACTTTAACAAGGAAATAAGCTAGGAGAATGCTTGACTCTTCCCCATAAAATGCTACTCTTGCAACTGCCTAGGGTTACATTAATAGAACATCCCACCCATTTAGCATCCTAGTAAAACAACAACAAAAAATCTTTCCCTCCAAGCACCAAGGTCGAGGATGGAAAGCAAACAGAACCATAAAACCCCATTCTAAGCAACAATGTGACAAACAGTTACCAAACCAGTTCAAAGCCTTTATCTTCATGAGCACAAACATCCAACCAGAAAAAAACTGCCCAAGAATATGGCCTCAAGAGTATAACCACTCCAACTTTCAGAATAAACTCCTGAGTGGCTCTTAGACTCTGCTTCACAAAGGTTTCCGACTGTTGGTTGGGGTTTATAATAGGCCTGATTTATTGTTGTCAGCATGGGACCTGATTCAAAAGCTCAATCACCGTGACTCCCCATGGTGGGGTTTGCGTCCTGGAACAGGCCTTGGAATTGGAGAGGAATTTACCTCCTGCTGCAGAACATTACATAACAATCAACAGAAAACAAGCGGAGAGCAGCGGGTGGTCCCGTCATTAGCCTGCACAGTCATGTTAATGGAGATGGTACACACACTCATCTATCTGTACTTATTATGGAGCTTGCCAGCCTGAAGGATTATACAGAAACGGGAGGCTGGAGGACAGCAGTAACATATGGGCAAACAGCTTCCAAATTAAAGAGTAACAACTGGCAATTGGCCCTCTCATAGCTGATATCCCCAGGTTCTCTCAATACTGCATGTTCCAGGACATGATCCAGTATACCTCTTGTATTATATGCAAACTCTATATGTTTGCTCGTCCTTAAATTGTCGATACACTACTACACACCAACTCAGCAATAGGTCACTGCCATATGACAACTTACTGCCCAATACATAAATATACTAGTCATGTGCCCAACCTCAAATGTACCATATATATTTAGATCCTGCAACATTCCTGTACCATATTATTCCTTCCTTAGAGACCAATGGCCTGACTTCACTTATCATAGACTAGTTAAGCCTCAGTGGCCCTTGCTTACACATCAGCTAACTTCTCTTCTTCCTCCACCTGCTGGACACAATTTTTATTTTCTGTATTTGAAGGGAAGATATTTTATGCCCTGGAGACACGCTAGCCCAGTGGTCTGTGCATGTTCTCTGTGTTATTTCTTTACAATAATGGCTCAGTAGGACACACTGTGATTCCCATCTAGGTCTATATGAAATGTGACAAGGAACAAGACACTGAGATCATTGTCATGCCCTGGAAGTTCAAGATGCTATGAAACACACCAGGAAGTTCATGGGGTTCTGACAGACCCTTGTTTCCACAAAGAACCGAGTGGTAGAATGCACCAAGAGGTCAAAGAGAGAGCAGAGCTGTTTTTCCATAGGGAGGGCAAGATGGATAGCTTTTGTAAAACATATCTGGGTATTGAGATGTGTGGGACATGCACCCTAAGTTAATTGGGAGATTGGGGTTCACCTTCCCAAGTTGAATCGAGTTCCCTAAAAACAGATTGGGTAGAGTAGAGGTTTCCCACCAGCAAAGGCAGGAAGGGTTAAAAGATTGGTAACATCCATTAGTCTTTATTCAAATAATGGAGGATGGATTCCCTGCATGCAGCGGGGGGGGGGATTGTTCCATGGACATCTGTGGTTGTTGTTGTTGTTCAGTCGCACAGTCGAGTCCGACTCTTCGCGACCCCATGGACGAGCTCTCTCCAGGCCTTCCGGTCTTCTGCCGTCCTCTGAAGTTGGCTCAACTTCATGTTCGTTGCATCGATGACACTGTCTAACCATCTCATCCTTTGCCGTCCCCGTCTTCTTTGACCTTCAATCTTTCCAAGCATCAGGGTCTTCTCCAGTGAGTGCTCCCTTCTCATTTGGTGGCCAAAGTATTTGAGCTTCAGTTTCATTATCTGGCCTTCCAGGGAACAGTCAGGGTTGATTTCTTTGAGGATTGACTGATTTGTTCTTCTTGCAGTCCAAGGGACTCTCAAGAGTCTCCTCCAGCACCATAGTTCAAAAGAATCTATTCTTCGGCGCTCGGCCTTCCTTATAGTCCAGCTCTCGCAGCCATACATGACTACTGGGAATACCATTGCTTTGACCATGCGGACTTTTGTTGGCAGGGTGATGTCTCTACTTTTTATCATGCTGTTTAGGTTCGCCATCGCTTTCCTCCCAAGGAGCAGGCGTCTTTTAATTTCATGGCTGCAGTCACAGTCTGCGGTGATCTGGGATCCCAGGAACGTGAAGTCTGTCACTACTTCCACAGCTTCCCCTTCTATTTGCCAAGGAGTGATGGGGCCGGATGCCATGATCTTAGTTTTTTTGATGTTGAGCTTCAAGCCCACTTTTGCGCTCTCCTCTTTTACTCTGAGCAAGAGGTTCTTTAGATCCTCTTCACTTTCAGCCATTAGAGTGGTATCATCTGCATATCTGAGGTTGTTGATCTTTTCCCCAGCAATCTTAATTCCCGCTTGTGATTCATCCAGGCCAGCATTTCGCATGATGTACTCTGCATATATATTAAATAAGCAAGGTGACAGTATACATCCTTGTCGTACTCCTTTTCCTATGCTGAACCAATCAGTTGTTCCGTATCCGGTTCTAACTGTCGCTTCTTGGCCCTTATACAGGTTTCTCAAGAGACATGTGAGGTGGTCTGGTACTCCCATCTCTTTAAGGACCTGCCATAGTTTGTTGTGATCCACACAGTCAAAGGCTTTAGCATAGTCAATGAAGCAGAAGTAGATATTTTTCTGGTACTCTCTTGCTTTCTCCATAATCCAGCGAATGTTGGCAATATGATCTCTCGTTCCTCTACCTCTTCGAAACCCAGCTTGTACTTCTGGTAGTTCTCTATCCACGTACTGTTGAAGCCTAGCTTGTAGGATCTTGAGCATGACCTTGCTAGCGTGTGATATGAGTGCAATTGTGCGATAGTTTGAACATTCCTTGGCATTGCCCTTCTTTGGGATTGGAATGTATACTGATCTTTTCCAATCCTGTGGCCACTGTTGCGTTTTCCAAATTTGCTGGCAAATGGAGTGCAGAACTTTAACAGCATCATCTTCTAAGACTTTGAATAGCTCAGCTGGAATACCATCACCTCCACTAGCTTTGTTGTTAGTAATGCTTTCTAAGGCCCATTTAACTTCACATTCCAGGATGTCTGGCTCAAGGTCAGTGATTATACCGTCGTGTTTGTCAAGGACATTGAGGTCTTTCTTGTATAGTTCTTCTGTGTATTCTTGCCATCTTTTCCTAATCTCTTCTGCTTCTGTTAGGTCCCTACCGTTTTTGTCCTTTATCATGGCCAGCTTTGCATGGAACGCTCCCTTGATTTCTCCAATTTTCTTGAAGAGATCTCTAGTCCTTCCCATTCTATTGTTTTCTTCTATTACTTTGCACTGTTCATTCAGGAAGGCCTCCTTATCTCTCCTTGCTGTTCTCTGGAAATCTGCGTTCAGTTGGGTAAATCTTTCCTTTTCGCCTTTGCCTTTCGCTTTCCTTCTTTCCTCTGCTATTTGTAAAGCCTCATCAGAAAGCCACTTTGCTTTCTTACATTTCTTTTTCTTTGGGATGGTGGTGATTGCTGCCTCCTGTACGATGTCACGAACCTCTGTCCATAGTTCTTCAGGCACTCTATCTATCAAATCCAGACCCTTGAATCTATTCTTCACCTCTACTGTATATTCATCAGGGATGCGATCTAGGTCAAACCTGAATGGCCTCGTGGTTTTCCCAATTTTCTTCAGTTTAAGTCTGAATTTTGCAATGAGTAGCTCATGATCTGAACCACAGTCAGCTCCAGGTCTTGTTTTTACTGACTGGATAGAGCTTCTCCATCTTTGACTGCAAATTATATAGTCAATCTGATTTCGGTGTTGCCCATCTGGTGATGTCCATGTGTAGAGTCGCCTCTTAGGTTGTTGGAAAAGGGTGTTCGCTATGACCAGTGTGTTCTCTTGACAAAACTCTGTTAACCTTTGCCCTGCTTCATTTTGCTTTCCAAGGCCAAACTTGTCTGTTATTCCAGTTACCTTTTGACTTCCTACTTTAGCATTCCAGTCCCCTATGATGATGAGGACATCATTTTTTGGTGTTAGTTCTAGGAGGTGTTGTAGGTCTTCATAGAACCGGTCCACTTCAGCCTCTTCTGCATCAGTGGTTGGGGCATAGACTTGGATTACTGTGATGTTGAATGGTTTGCCTTGGAATCGGACAGAAATCATTCTGTCATTTTTGAGATTGTATCCCAGTACTGCCTTTTGCACTCTCTTGTTGACTATAAAGGCCACACCATTTTTTCTACGAGATTCCTGGCCACAGTAGTAGATATAATGGTCTTCTGAGTTAAATTCGCCCATTCCTGTCCACTTTAGTTCACTGATTCCTAGGATATCGATGTTCAGTCTTGCCATCTCATTTTTGACCACGTCAAGCTTACCTTGATTCATAGATCTTACATTCCAGGTTCCTATGCAGTATTGTTCTTTGCAGCATCGGACTTTCCTTTCACCATCAGACACATCCACAACTGAGCGTCCTTTCGGCTTTGGCCCAGCCGCTTCACTCTTTCTGGGGTTACTTGTACTTGTCCTCTGCTCTTCCTCAGTAGCATATTGGACACCTTCCGACCTGAGGGGCTCATCTTCCGGCGTCATATCTTTTAGCCTTTTGATACTGTCCATGGGGTTTTCTTGGCAAAAATACTGGAGTGGGTTGCCATTTCCTTCTCCAGGTGGATCACGCTTGGTCTGAGTTCTCTGCTGTGGCCTGTCCGTCTTGGGTGGCCCTTCACGGCATAGCCCACAGCTTCATTGAACTGCGCAAGCCCCCTCGCCACGACAAGGCAGTGATCCAGACATCTGTGGAGGATGTTGTAAATAACTCTTCTGTGTTGTTAAGTTTATCTTAGTTATCATGCTTTTACTATTCTTTTCTTAAGATCTGTAACCAGCACGCATCATAGATTATTTCCCCTATTTTGTGCTCTAGTTTAATTTATAGCCATAAAGTTTTCGTGTTTAATAGAGCAGACTGTGATTCAAAGTCCTCCTCACACATCTCAAATATGCTTGCATAACAGTGTTCCCCCAGAAATTGGGAAGCTCTGCCCTTTGTACATGCTCAGAGGTAGCCTTTATTAGTGTCCTCCAAGTCATTGGTAATGTGGGAGCCTAGATTCAGGGCCGGCTCACCCACTAGGCGAACTAGGCATTCGCCTAGAGTGCTGGGCCCTGGATGGGGTGCCAAGCTGTGCCTCCCCCCCCACCAAAAGCCCGCAAGCAGCTCTCCAAGTGTCAGCACTTCACTAATTGGGGAGAGGCATCTGGTGAGCATCCCCCGCCTGGAGACAGAATCCCCCCCACCTCCCTCCCAAACTGCCTTCGGAAGCGGAGCACGAGAGAAATCTCTCTTCCATATTGGAGGGCGCTGCAGGAACATGTGGGGCATGCTCACTGGGTCTGACAGCTGCGGGGGGGAGATGGTGGCGGCGGTAGCAAAAGGGTGGGTGGCTCCAGAGGTCTCCAGGCCCCACCAGGAGGTTGGCATCTGCGCCACAAGGCAGCCTCTCCTAGGGCGCAGAAACACCTCGAGCCACCCCTGCCTAGATTTATTACTTGTGGCAGTGGCATGAAGAAAAGGAAAATGCTTTGCATGCACACCTAAATGCAACACACCTGTAAGCATACATAGACCCAGGGTGGGATTATGACAATCATGTGTGTTAATTTCATATGAACATTTGTTCACTTCCTTTGATCCAGAATTTTCTGAATGCAAAGCATTTCTCTAATGACTGAACATTTAACGTCACCAGTATTCTCTCTGCTGATCACAAAGTTAGTGGCCCATTTCATAATATTTTTCTTTCTCATCCTAATTAAAAGTGACAGTGTTAAACAATCATGATTTCATAATCAGATCTGCTGGCATATCATTAGTTTGTAGACTGCCACTTCTGTTTACTGATAAAATGATACTGTTTTCTATTAGGAGCAATGATGTCCTCTTGCAACCCATAAGCAGCTAGCACATTAACCAAGCTCAAATGGACTATTTCTATCCCTGGGCAAGTGATTAATCAGTAGAAACTCTCCTTAGATTCCCCCCCCCCCTTCTTTTCCTATTTGGATTCTTAAGTCTCTATTTCACTCACCTCCATTGCCCCCCAAATATCAACAAACATTTGCAAACTGCAAGCTATCTCATATTTCACAACCTATCTTCACCAGTTTGTTTGACAAGGCCCTGATTCATCTGGACTAAGGACTGATGTTTAGTCACTGTGAGGACATAACCTGTCAAACGGGGTCAGCCACCAACCTAAGATTGCCTTGCTTGTATTTCATTATAATTCTCTTGTTGCAATCACTCTTGTAAAATCCAGTTGTAAAGTTCATTGAAAGTGGATTATTTAGTAAGTGTGATCGCAGGAAGACTTAATGTCTGCCTCGTGTTAGTGTCAGAGAAGAAGCAGTTGTCAAGATGGTGGCTGGAGTTCTCTAGGCCCAAGTTGTATTATATGTAAACCTATTGATTTTATTCAGAAGGGTCTCCTATCAGATATTTGGGGAACCTGAAAGATCTGAGTTCAATAGCACCTTAAAGACCAACAAGAGTTGGTCTTTTAAGTCAAAGCTCCCTTCACCAGATAGGCCACTGTGTGAGAGAGTGGTATTTTTGGCCACTGTGTGACAGAGTGTTGGACTAGATGGGCCATTGGCTTGATCCAACATTGGCTTCTCTTATGTTCTTACGTTCTTATGTTCTTATGCTTGTCAGAGTTCTGATTCTCAAAAGTGCTACTGGACTCAAATCTTGCTCTTGAAGACCAACACAGCTGCCCATTTGAAGCTATCTTCTTGGAGAACCAGGGCCCCGGTCACACAAGCAGGAAAATGCAGGAGGGAAGCGTGGCTGTTTGCCCCGGAGCAAAATAATGCACGGCTGCGCGATCAGGCGTCCAGTCGAAGTCCCGTCGAGGTCCCGTGGTTAGGGGGGAGGTGCCGATCACAGGACAATCCTGCGGCGCGGCAAAGAAGCGGCCTCTCTAGCAAAAGGCTCCGCGGGTTTAACCCCTTCCAGGGCTGCAGAGGAATGCAAACTGTGTCCTCCGTCCAGTCCCCTCCAGGAGGAGCTTCAGCCGGGCCACCCTCCCGCCACGCCCCCCGCACCTCCCCCTCTGCCGCCCTGTGCAGAGAGTTCCTTTCAAGCAGGCCGGGCCAGGAGTGGGGGGGTACGGAAAAGAGGAGAGGGCTGTGTTGTTTGTGCACATCCCGTGGAGACTTTGGGGGAAAAAACTTTTAGGGACGGGACATGGGTGGGCGCCGGATGCCACGACCTACCACCAGAAATGCGATCAGGCGCCCACCCTTGCCCCGCGGTTTCCAAAAACTAGTACCTCGGAGGTACTAGTTTTTTACCCCGCATCTTTGGCAGGAAGCCTCGGGTTCGCCATGGGAGCTCTACGCTTCCCAGATGTGGCACTGTGATCGCGCCCGGAAAATCTGCCTATCTTCCATCTTTGTAGTGTGGCTAATGCTCCGTGTGACCGCAGCCCAGGAGCGTCTTCCTGAGTTCCCATTATAACAACTGGCAACAAGGCACATAAGAATCCTGTATGGCTTTCTTGAGAGTCCTTTAAGTGTCTAACGGAGCATTCCTAAAAACATTCTGAATAGCGTTTGAATAGATTTGACAAGGATGCAAAGTAGACCTGATTAGGATTGCTTTTTAAATCTGCAAAGGTTGAGAGCTGACCCCCGGCAAAATGGGTTCTCTGCCAAGAAGTGCAGATTTGACCTTGGAAGAAGATTCTCCTATGATATCAAAAGATTTAAACAGATTTTGTTGGCCAGAAGTGTGGTAGCTGAGTCTAAACAGAGTGCTATTTTCCTGTCTTCAGTGGGAAAGCATTGTTCTGCACTACTGATTAACTTTTTGGCCTCAGCCTTGCCTGCAGGGACCTTGCTAGATATAGTATTTCAGAATTTACAGCAGCGTGTTGAGCCTAAAAAAAATAAACTGACTTGCAGATTCTTTTTAGTATCCAGGAAGAAGCTAGCAAAAGAATATATGGCTTGTTTAAGGAAGTTAGCAATCCCCTGGAAGTCTGTGATTCCTTACAGGAAAGATCACCAAAACTAGTTGTTGGGGGTCTCTAGCGATGATTGCATTCTATGGCCCTGGTCACACAGGCCAGATATCGCGGGGGGAGGCGTGGCTAATTGCTCCGGTGCAGTTTGATACGTGATTACGAGATCAGACGCGCCGGCGGCACACCACGGGTCCTTCCCTCGGCGCCAGCAGGTAAACGAGGGACCGGAGGGGGATGCCACGCACCGGCGTTGTCACACCACGGGCGTCTGGAGGCAGCCCGTGGCAAACGTTTACTAGTACCTTGGAGGTACTAGTTTTTTAAGGCACACTGTCGGCAGTAAGCCACGGATGCGCTCCACTTCCCAGATGTTGGGGTGTGATCGCCCCCGGATAATCTGCCCACCATCCGTGCCTCTCCCATGGCAACTTTGCCATGTGACCGGGGCCAAAGTTGTGTTGTGGTTTTTTTTTTTTGAGAACTAACCTTTTCCCAGCTCCAGTGGCTGCCCTGGCTCCCTGTGGGCCTCCACCAACCAACTAGAGGAAGTATAGCACTACCACAGGACTATTAATCAAAGTGGAGGCATCTCATGGCTGAAAAAATACCCGGTGATCTCTTGGTTCACAAAACTTCTCAAGCAAAGAGCTGGCGAGGATCCTGGGTTTGAACACAACTCAAAGTAGTAAGGAAAATAATGATAGCTTGCAAATTCAACTTCAGCTTGCAAATTCAACTTCACGCGATGGCTAGCCATCAGTTCGATTAACAGTCCTGTGGACAGTATGAACTTTGGGGCGTATCTGCATTTGAATGCCATTTTTTGAGTTCACAGTGTGTTTCACAACAGTAGTAGAGGAGGTAGTTTATTACGTTCATTGTTACGAATACATGTTGTTATTTTTGTGCATTATTTTATTATAGAGAATTGTGTTCAATTAGTGTGTTCATTCATTTACACAGTTTTTGATTGGTATTTCTGCTTTACTGTGTATTTCTGCTTTGTAATTTTGCTATTGCCCCGCTGATACTAAGCATGTAGTAAAAGTCTTCACCTTCCACCAAGTTCTTCATACATCACAGACAACTCAGAAGGGGAGGGGTACCAGCTAGGAGATAAAGGGTTGCCAGCCCACCTCTGGCAACCAGCAGGAGACTAGAGGGACAGAGACCTGGCAAAATGTCACACAATGCCATAGAGATCAGGGACATTCTTAGAGCATCATGTGACATGGCAAGATCACTTCAGCTTTCTACCCAGAAGTGACATTGCAGTGTTGCATGATGTCACCCTCTCCCCATTTTTCCTCCAGGAAGCAGGAGGAAAATGGGAGAAGAGAAACAGCAATGTATGGGTCATGATGTTACTTCCAGCAAAACCCAAAAGTGACATCACAGCCACCCTGTGATGCTAGGAATTACCCAAATCTCTATGGGGAATCCCTAGAGCATCATGGAGTGGCTGTGATGTCACTTCTTGTTTTTTGCCATAAGTGATGTGATGACACATGCAACACTATTTTTTCCAGGATTGTGCCCCCCAAAGCTCCTGGTATTTACAGGTATCAGACTGGCAACCCTATCTCTAGCACCTGGTACAAAGCATTTCTTGCTTCATCCTAGGCTGTAGGTCAGAAACTATGAGAAAGACTCACGTCTTCTGACTTTCTCCAGTATTCTCTGCATGTCACATTTTCTTCAAATCTAACTAGACTAATTGCCAGTGGAAGTTCAGAAGACCCCAGTTGTCTAGGTTCTGCAAACTATGTAAAGCTATTCTATCCCTGTGAAATGCTCACACTTGATCTGGTGGTTGAGAGTTAGATTGTTTGGGCTCTATTTTATTGAAGCTGTTTTTAGACTTCATGATGTAGTGGGCACAGTAGTTGTCTAGAATTTGGGAGATCCACATTCAGATCCCCAATCCCCATTGTCATAAAACTCACTGGATAATCTTGGGCTTTCAGCCTAATTTACCTCACAGGGTTGTTGTGAGGATAAAATGGGAGAAGGAAGACCGATATATGCTGTGCTGAGCTACTTGGACAAAGGCTGGGATAAAAATGTACTAGATAGATAATTACACATTTTATATATTTAATTAAATAGGTTTAATCTAAATTTGTGATTTTATACACTTGCCTTTTTATTGCATACACACACATGCACACACGTTTGTATTAAATGCTTTTTAAAGTTCAAAATATTTGAATGTGTGGAAAGGTGGCGAGGAACATTTTAAATAAGTTAATAGTATCACCTGGGTATGCCCCCTACACTAGGTATCACTACACAAGCCTCCAGACCTCTAGTAAGTTAAGTATTTGATGATAACACCGTCAGGCTCTCAGCATTCCAGACTTCATTTCTACTATTTCCAAACCAGACTAACAAGACTATTCCCAAAACATGCTGGAACAAGTTAGACCCCAGGTCAGCTCAAGGACAGAACTTTCTGTGCCCTGGTTTGAATCACATTCCTATAATGGAGATATTAAGCAAGCTTTACTTGATTCCTAAGATAATAGATTCTCCTAAGGCTCTCATTGCTCCTTACTCACTGTGTCTTTCACTTCAGCACTTAGAAAGAACAAGTGGGAACCTGCAAGGACCTGTGAGGTACATCTTATTTCCCTCTTCCCCACTATTTCTTCTTTCCCTTCCTTGAAAGTCTCCCTCTTTCCTTCCCCATTCGTTCCTTCCCATCTGCAAACTGACCTACCTTTATCTCCTCCCCACCTACAGTTTTCTGCCCTTCCCGAGCCCAGCACTCTCTATCTAGGAAAACTATGGCCTGTGTTGTCCAAGCCAGATCCCACTGTCTGCCTCACCTCGCACAGGGCTCAGCCATGCAGGGCACAGCCATCTTTCTTGTGGGGCTTGGCTGGACCAAGTGCCACTGTCTGCCTCACCTCAGATGGAATCCAGCCAGGCTCTGCCTTCTCCCTTGTCTCTCATAGGGGTTCAGCTAAGTTGGGCACCACAGTCTGCCTCACTGTGTGTGCTGCTTGGCTGGGCCAGGTGACACTATCTGCATCACCTTGTTTTAGGGTTGCCAGCTATGGGTTGGGAAATACCTGAAGATTTTAGGAGTGGAGCCTGAAGAGGGTGGGGTTTGGAGAGGGGAGGGACTTCAATGGGGTAAACAAACAAACAAAACCTTTATTGGCATGAAAGCACAAAACATCATGGAAATACAGGAAAATACTAAGATGCATCAGTCACACTTGGCTATTCAAGCCTCGTCTTCTGATTGCAATATAAAAATTTTGCAACAGCCTTCAATGGAGTATAATGCCATAGTGTCCACATTCCAAAGCAGCCATTTCCTCCAGGTGATCTCTGTTGCCTGGAGATCAGTTGTAATAGCAGGAGATCTCCAGCCACCACCTGGAGGTTGGCAACCCTACCTTGTGTGGGGCTCAGCTGGGCTGGGTGCCACACCTACATTGCTTTGTATTGGGCTTGGCCAGGTTGGGTGCCAGCATCTGCCTCACCTCGCCTTGTGAGGGGTTTGGCTTGGTCAGGCACCGCCATCTACCTCGCCTCATGTGGTGGTTTGGCTGGTCCAAGCACCACCATTTGGATCACTTTGTGTGCCGCTTGGGCAGGCCGGGTCACCTGCATCATTTCTTGATGGCAGAGAATGCTACTGTACAGGGTCATGTAACATACAGTCATTATTGTCACCTCATTATGATGTCTAGAATAGTTTCTAGAACAGGGGTGTCAAACTCATTTGTTATGAGGGCTAAATTTGACATCAATGAGACCTTGTTGGGCCGGACCATGTGTGTCATAAAATGTAATGCCTGGTAGCAGAGATATAAACTTTATAAAGGACACAAACGCAAAGAGTTTTTGTTTACTTAAAATAAAAACATGCTTAAAACACTAGCACTCTTGCAATATTTTGTTTATTTAACAGTGTCTGATAACTGACACCTCTTGCTCTGAATTATTGCATCAAAATGTCTGTGCTGTTGCAATCTTGAGTATGCTGTTCAGGTGTGTATCTGTAAGCTGCAAACCTATGATGACGCAGCAGCAGCAGAACTGGAAGAAGCAGCAGAAAACAGCCAGTTCCACTGCAGAAGCCCTCCGGGGGCCTGATGTCCGCATGTTCTAGAATATATTTCCTGCAAGACTTTCTTTTTTCTCTGAGTTTTTGACAAGATTTTTTTTTCTGTCTGGATTTTTTTTCCTGTCTGGATTGCATAATATTTCCAGTTTTACTCTCGATTATATGCTTATTAGATTATTGGACTCTTGTGTTCATTCTATTGTATTGACTTTTAATGCAGTTTTTATTCTATGATTTTATCATGCAACTAATATTAAATATTCACTTGTTAAACTATTCAATGACCCACCATGCTTGTAGAGCTCCAAAAGGTGACATTTTAAATATTGATAAATATAGCATGCTTCTTTTAAAGTGCCTAAACCATCATGTGTGCACTTCTATAACAATCCTTATTTTTACCATCTTTTCTATGCACAAGTCCAAAGTGTGGATCCAGTAATCAGCACAATGGAGCTAGGTAGAGAAAGGGGAGATGTTTCTACAAATCTGGGGAAACTGCCAGGTTTGTGGGGAAATCTTACATTTTAAATAAAGGGGAGAAAGCAAAGGGGGCAGGTTTGTGTATTACTATTAGTAATACTAATTACTAAATGGCAGGTTCGTGCATTATTAATAGTTTGTGAATATGGCAGGTTTGCGTATTGAAGAAGATCACTCTACCCTTTCTCAGAGATTTTTCTAGAGACCTTAGAGAATAATTCTAGCAGTGCACACTATTTCCAGACTTGCAGAATCAGACCTTCCAGAATCAGGAATGAAAAGTGTTAAATAGTGGGTTCCATGGATGAACAGGCTCGGGTCTAGTGATCAGCTCAACTTTATTTGTGATTTCAGCAAGAGCAAGACAAGACTCCACAGCCTCAGCTCTGTTAAATAGCATGCAATTGCCACACCCAAACACACCTCACTCCCAGTGATAGGCTATTTACATAAAATTACTACTAGAAAATGAAACTGAAGCTCAAATACTTTGGCCAACAAATGAGAAGGGAGCACTCACTGGAGAAGACCGTGATGCTGGGAAAGATTGAGGGTCAAAGAAGATGGGGACGGCAAAGGATGAGATGGCTAGACAGTGTCATAGATGCAACGAACATGAAATTGAGCAAACTTCAGAGGACGGCGGAAGACTGGAAGGCCTGGCGTGATCTGGTCCATGGGGTCGCGAAGAGTCGGACTCGACTGTGACTGAACAACAACAACTACTAGATTGGTTACTTTCAGAATCCTGGTATGATATTGTGCTCCAAGATCAGCCAGTCTCTGGGGTGATTCAATCAGGAAGGATACAGTCAGTCCCAATTCATAACAAGAAGGAAAGACTAGAATGGAGACTGGAAGGAAGTAAAGCTAGAGTAGAGTGAGGAAAGAAAGGAAAATGAAGCAAAAGGGGAAAGAAAGGGGATGGTGGGGAAGAAAAAACAAGGAAAAGGAGAAACTGCAAGGACTGCATGGAAGGGGAGAAGGGGAAGTTGTCCAGTGATGGGAGGAGACCCCTGTTCGATTCACTTTTTACCCCTTATGCTGACAATGTCCCAACAATGTAAATGTCCCTTCCACATATTCAAGGGTCTGACTACAGAAAAGAAGATTCTCCACACATACCCATCAACCTAGCAGTGTTCAATGCCACCACACAGGAACTTTGGAAAGATCCTATCCTTGAACAGGGTCTTAAGGATAGGGTTGCTCAGTGACTAGTTATAACATTTTATTGTTTTATATGCCAATAAAGGTGTTGTATTGTATTGATTGACTAGTTATAACTGTACAATAAAAGAGTGGAAAAATAACCTAAAAGCAGCCATTTCAGTTTTTTTTAATAAATGCAAATATTCTGAAAAAACTCCTAGACAATCCAGTAAAAGAAATATGGTGCATAAGTACCATAGTATCTACCCTCTTCCAGTCAACTGTCTAAATTATCCAAGTACCTAATAAATTTGAGATGTCATCTGAGAATCCAAATATGGGTCAAAATATCCCCTGCTGTAAAGTGTTATCATGCCCATGGGTGATGCAACTGAAACTCCGTAAGGGTATTGTGATGAGGCTGAATGATCTTGCCAGTCTTTGGTGCTGGTGATTCCTGGGGAAGACTGTCAATAATTCTATTTCATTGTTCATACTATTCAGAAGAATGTAAAATACTCAGGTTCCCAATTCTCACTTTCCCCCCTTCTGATTTAGGTATTACGCACCATGTAGCAAACACAGGAAGCTGACTCCCATGATAGCCTTACAGCAGATCCTGATCCCCAACAAAGCTTCACACCAAGCAAAACTGTCCTAAAAGAGTTTTCCTACCATTAGGCTATTTCCTACTTTCCTGATAGGCTATTCTTGGCTGTTCCAGTACATTGACTTGAAGGACAATAACCTCTAGCTTGTTTAACAACTTGCACAGCAGGGACAATTACACTCCCTTTAATTGGCTTGTGGGGTTTAATCATCCCCTGGGACACAACTTCCAGTGTTTCTCATTAACTGCCAGCTTGCAGAGTTATTCTAGGGAAGACGGGATATACTAGGGAATGACTAACTAAGGGCAGCTTTGGGTCTCCACATTTAAAGACAGCAGTGGTTACTACCAGTGTGATAGACCAACAGCCAGCCAGATAGATGGATGGATTCCATAGCTATTTCATATCCATGCTCCACAATTTGCATAGAAGTGACCTATTAGATACAAAAGAGTGTTGTGTGTCCCCACCATCAAACAGAAGTTACTTCTGTTGATGCTCCTCTTTTTTCCCTCCAGATTCTCACAAGATACATAGTCCGTTGCACAGGTTTATATGTAAACATGCTCCATTTGTACTCTATGCAACATAGAATTCAGAAAGAAACAGAAAAAGTACTTCTCAGCCAGCTGCCTAGGGGTAGCTTCATGGGAAAGGTGAAGGAATAGGCAACCTGGGATTTGCCTCTGGCAGAACAAGTCAGTGCTTTCACACACACTAAATAACACACTTTCAATTCACTTTCAGTGTACTTTGCAGCTGGATTTTACTGTGTGAAATGGCAAGATCCACTTGCAAATGGTCACTGAAGTGGATCAAAACTGCATTATTTAGCATGTGTGAAAGCACCATTTGTGCATTTCTGTGGCAGTCACTACAGCAGCTTCCCAAAAACATAATCCATGAGCCAGAAATGAAGTTTAATGTGAATAGCTAGAAGTCTCCTATGCATGAGTCTTCTACTTGGGTACCCTTGACCTCCAAAACTTACAATGGGACACATGTTTGTTCCCACTGGTGTCATGGCATAAAGGTATGCATAATTACTTGCTAGTTATTGTAGCTCAAACAAGGGGCAGCTACAAAAACTTCAGTAGCTGGCATCCTTAAGCCTTGATACCAAGAAAAAGGCTTGTGTAGGCCTTGTTTGGCCTCTGCTGTCATAAACTGAATATAAGCTTTCATTTTTTCTCATGACCCATAGCACTGGTTCTGATACTGTGGGAGACTGTTGGAGGCAGTAACTTCTGGGAGACTTGGGCGGCGGGAATTCACCAAAATGATGTTCTGTGATGCTGTAACATCATTTCCGGCTGTATAACTGGAATGTTCCAGGATTTCTAGGGTTCCCAAGTACTTACCATGATCCGGCGGGGGAAACATGCTCCCCAGCCGGACCATTCCTCCCTGTAACACACCATGCCATTGCCAGGAAGTGATGCCGGATGATGCTCTGGCAATGGGACTGAAAACTCGATGGTACCATCGAGTTTCCAGCCCCATTGCCAGAGCGTCGCCTGCCGTCACTTCCTGGCGACGGCATGGTGCAGTGCGTCTGTTGTCCCCGCAGGAATGATCCTGCGAGGACGTCTGTGTCCCCTGCTGAATCACGGTAAGTACTTGGGAAGCCTTTCCCAGATACTCTGTGATAAATAATACAACATTTGGGGAAATCCTAAAGCGTACCATGATACAGTGACTTCACTTCTGGTTACACTGCCAGAAATGTCATCACTGTGCCAAGGAATGCCATTCCAACTCCATCATTTTCCCTTTGTGCTTACTGGAATGAGGGCAGGCAATGGAGGTAGGGGCAGGAGTCCTCCACCTTTAGTGAGCAGTTGGCAACTCTAGGTGATGAAGATAAATGTTTTCAGCAGTCACCACTGACTAGATGGCTCTTTCCTCCACAAAAGCAGAAGGCACAGAGCAGCCTGTGGCTGCACTCTTGAAGAGCGCTTTCCAGAAAGTAAGCCCTACTGAATAAAATGGAACTAAATTCTGAGTGGACAAGTTTCTCCTACCCTGTATGAGCATGAATTTGGGTAATTGCAATAGGTGTTCATTTGAAGGACAGTGATGGGGGGAATGGGAAAAATATTTGATGTGACAGAGGACTAACATGGTGTTATCAAGACCCGGAGAACCAAAGAGCTTTCTGTTTTTTGTTTTATTTTTTTCAGCAGGATCCTTAGTCCAGTCAGTTCTCTTTACCACAGGGAGAAGTTGCCAGGAAAGAGACTGAGAAGCAAGGGTCTGTCAAACAGTTGTTTTATTTCCTACAGTGCCGGCTGACTGGTCAAAATCCTATTAAAAAAATCAAATTTAGGAAAACAACCCTGAACATGTCAAGGCTGTTGGAACAAATGACACAACAGAGGGTTTTTATTATTATTCTTTTGGTCCAGCTACAGGCAAGCTATTTATTTATTTATTTAAACACCTTTTCCTTTGCTGTAACACACCATTTCCCCCAAAGGGCTGCAAAGGTTCAAAGGGACTGAGAGCACCGATAAATCACGGCCATATAAATGTCTGCTGGTGAGGCTTGATTCTTATTTACCCGGGGCCCTACAGCCAATGTTCAGGCTGAATTCAAAAGGAGGCAGATTTACCTCCTTTGAGATGCCCCCAATTCACAGAGCACTCATCTTTCCAACTGCATCACTTCAGCTTTCTACAGCCAAAATGGAAGCCACATTTCAAGGGCTGAAGGGTTCAGCGTTTGCTTTATCCGCCTCTGCTCTTTCTGCTTCCTCAAGCTGGCTGAAGCTGACTGGTGTACTGTTTGTAAGCGACTGTAAGATCAGTAGCTATCCATGACACAAAGTGTGAGATGATAAATTATGACCACATATCAAAAAGACTTCTATTTCCAAGAAGTCTTGGCTTCTGTTTCCACCACACCACCATCTGCCTGCCCATAAAGACACACACTACTTTCAAACATTGTTTTTGTAGGCTGTACAATTAATCTTCACATTAAAAAGATTGTGTGGTTTATAATGGCTTGACTTTTTTTTTTTTTACCTCAGATACACATCAAAAAATGGCTGAAGGCTGGCAAAGGTATCTGGAGAGGAAAGGGGATGAGAGTCCTGAGTTTCTTTCTCTTTGTGGAAGCCTTCCCCACCTATGATGATCCCAGTGTCTCTCAGACACAACCCTACAACTACTACAAAGTGAAGGGAAGCAAAAGGAAGTCTATCACTGCCCAACATCATGGACTCCCAAGCCCCACAGAAGAGATCTTGCTGGAGTGTAGGATAGATCGAGCCGGGCTGCACCCAAAGGCTGTGATAACATATTTTTGTTAGTGAATGCTAATCAATTCATCAAATCAGTTTCCCTTCTCCAGTGTCTGCAGTGATGACCAGTCTGTTTGCTTGGGATGGGTCACCTCCAGGTCTTTAAAAATCTAAAAGAGAGCACTGAACTTTAAAGTAAATGGTAAAGGGGACTCTTCTCCTATACATATTTTCCTCACACCCAAATGCTTTTTAAAGCCATTTTCTCTGGCAGAGCTATGTATGAGTAACATTCAATAACTGCAACTGGTTCAGAATACAGCTACCAGATTACTGGCCATTTTCAACAAGCAAAATTCTATTTTCTGATCAGAACCTTTAAATCCCTAAATGACCCAGGACCACAGTATTTTAAGCACTGTTTTCCCCCATATCAACCTACTCAAACACTGAGATCATATTTTAGAATTCCTCTCTACATGCCCCCCACTTGGAACGTGGATAGGTCATGATGAGAGAAACAGCCTTCTTGATAACAATGCTGTGGGTTGTGGATTAGGATCCCTTCTCTAGGGAAGAACACCAAACTCCATTTCTCTTGATGTTTCATGGTTGGCTGAAGATGATTCTTTCTGAGATGGCCTTCATTATGTCAATGATGATGGGTCTCTGACTAGCTGTGAAATTCTGAAGTTATCCCATTTAAAATGATTTGGTTTTTAAAAAATGGTCCGAGACCAGCATACCTTCAGGACTGCCTCTCCTGGTACATCCCCCAAAGAGCGTTATGCTCCAGTGAGAACAATCTACTGGTGATCCCTGACCCAAAGAGTGTCCAGCTGTCCTCAACCGGAACCAGGGCTTTTTCAGCCCTGGCTCTGACCATTTAGAACATTCTGCTGGGTGAGATTAGGAGCCTGCAGGATCTGATGCAGTTCCACAGGGCCTGCAAATAGAGTTGTTCTGCCATACCTATGGCTGAGGGCAGTGACAGCTCTTCCATCTTCCATTGGCCCCCCTTTCTCCTTCCCATCCCCTTTCCTTCATATCAGGCAGATTTTAAGATATTAATCTCACTCCTGGGATAAGAACTACTGGACTGTTTTGGACCAGGGGGCCGGGAGGGGGGCTCTGCAATTTACCTGGCTGCTTCTTGCTCTGACTGAGGGCTGCTGGGAGTAGGGGGTGGGGCTTGTTGCATGTGCCCACCCCCTGGGCTCTTTACTGCCGGAGCTCCGCTCCTGTGCGCTCCTGCAGGAAATGACCCCTGAGGAGCACTAGGCTGTGCCCTTTTATACACCGTCTATAAGTGGTTGTTGGTTGTTGTTAACTTATTGTATTATAAAATTGTTTTAAAACTAACTGTATGGAATGTTTTATTAATGTTGTTACCTGCACTGAGACCTGTTGTACAGGAAAGGGAGGGCTATAAATCGAATGAATGAATAAATAAATAATTGCAACTGTGTTTTTTGTGGTGACGGTGACTATTTTGCATACTGAAAACTAGAAGCTGCTATTGATTTTGTTATTTTTCTTTATATTGCTGTACTTTTAATGCTTTTAAAAATTTGCAATCTGCTTTGGCGATATTCCAGGATTGAAAAGCAGGCTATACATATTTTTAATAAATACTAATAAATTACATATCCAAGGAAATGGCAGTATTGAGAAGAGTTAGAGGTGGGGCATGAGGAAGTGGAGCATCTTCCCAGAAGTGACATTGCTGTGTCACATGATGCTCTAGGAATTCTTCCAAATATTTAAGAACATAAGAACATAAGAGAAGCCAGTGGCCCATCCAGTCCAACACTCTGTCATACAGTGGCCAAAAATACCAGGTGCCATCAGGAGGTCCACCAGTGGGGCCAGGACACTAGAAGCCCTCCCACTGATGCCCACCCCCGGAACCAAGAATACAGAGCATCACTTGCCCCAGACTGAGGTCCAATCTGCATTGGTCTTTCCTGCCACTGTGCCTTTGATTTCACATCATCTCACAAATTACTGTCTAGATTGCATGCCGCTGTCACCTTCCTATTGTATCAACTCAGCATTGGCGATCTGCATCATTTTATTGCCCTGTAGTGGCAACACCAAGGTCACTATGGCATCTCACTGCATTATCTGGATCTTGTTTAAAGCAGTTCCAATTGCTCCTCCCCACCCCCAAGACGCTGTGAGCAAAAAGCAAACAACTGGAACCAAATCCCCCCCCCCAGTCGTCTGTGTGTTTAAAAGCAGCCAGGGAACCTTTTTCTGTGATCATATCTTTTTTGCTGGTTGGTTGGAAGCATGCCCACCCAGCTTGTTCATGTTCTAGCCCCCTCTGCCCCCCCTGCCAGGTCACGCCCCTTTACTTTCTGCAGGGGAGTCGTGGGTGCCATTTCCTCCCTGCAGCATAGTGCCCTGCTGGCACCCTGGGAGGCCTCCCCCCTCTTGCATGCTCTCCCTCCTGCTCCCCCACAGTTGCCATGGAGTGGACTGATGCAGCCTTAAATAGGTGCAGTCTTAAATAGAAGCCTCACTGAGCAGAGGGTGGGGCCAGCAGCTATTCAAATTACACCCAGGCAATCCAATTACAGCCAAACAATCACCCTTTCTCAAGCAGCCAGGACTCTGCAACAACGTAAAACTGACCCACACACTCCCAAACACCGTCCTCCCACACACTACTCTCAGCTAAATTACCTCAGCTGAAAGCAAATAAAAAACACTCACCCCTCTAGCAGCTCTGTCTCCTGCTGCTTCTCAGAGCTCAGCTGGGTCAGCTCCAAGAGCTTCATGAACACTGCAAGCAGAAGTGACACTGCCATGTCTGTGACATCTCCCACCCTCTGTTTTCTCCTGCCGTGAGAGCAGCACAGACCTGGCAAACTTGCATACAAGACATTTGAATGGATGAACCCAGATCAACCACAGGTGAGTCTTTGACCTTTTAGGGCCTCAAAGGTTATAACCAGCAGTTATGCTTGGGGAAAACTGGCAATCATTAACTACTGAATAAAGAATAACATGATGGTGATTAGTGCCAAAGTCTGCAGGCCCAAAGGATAAGGGCTGAGTTTTCACTCTGTAGGCCAGAGACATCAAACTAATTTGTTATGAGGGCCAGATTTCACATGAATGTTACTTTGTTGGGCTAGGCCATGTCTGCCATAAAATGTAATGCCAGGTACCAGAGATATAAACCAATTAACAGTATTATTTTTTTACTCAATATGCAAACAAAAGCAATTGATTCCTAGGAGTTAAAGCAATTGATTTACTGGGGAATCCACAAAAGCGCCAATAAACGTATTTAATCATATGCAAGACTAGGTTTTTTCCAAGAAATACCATAAAAGGGTATCTTACATTTCCATACAAATTAGTTACTTTTTGTATATATAGCACTTTTAGGAGATGAGGTCTTCCTTGCAAGTAAATAAGGTAATTTTTCAGCATGTGCACACACACACACACACACACCAGAACCTGGCTTTTCCAGATCCCCTCCTGCATTTCCCACAGAAGTGGCAGGGCTGAGGGGAAGGTTTGATGGAGAGACTGTTTCCAAAACCTCCAAGGGGTGCTTTTTGTCCTCCCATGACCCTTTTTCCTTCATAGGCTGAGAACAGGTGTGGGGGAGAAGGAGGTCACCATCTCCCACCCTACCCAACACTCACTCTGTCTCCCAGCTCTGTGGGAGACATGCAGAGGTGACAGCAGCACCCCTTTCCCCCTTCAATCCTCCACTCATTTCCAAGGCCAGGACATCTTTCCCCTCAGTTGCCTCCCAATCCATGTGCTGGCCCTCTTTCTCCTTTCTCCTCGGCCAGCCCCATCCCTTCAGCCCTTTCTCCAACTTCAATACCATTCCCCCTATACTATTTTACCTCCGCCTTGCAGTCCTGCCCCCTAGCAATTTCCTTGACGGTTTAGACAACACACAAACCTCACTGCATGCACCCCCTCACCCTTCCCTGAGCAGCCTCATGCCTTCCCTCCCTCACACCAGTTGCTCACAGGCCAGGTAAGAGCCCTAGATGGGCCGGTTCTGGCCCCTGCGCTGCATGTTTGACACCCTTGCTGTAGGCAGACGCTGTAAGGGGCACTTTGCCAGCTAGTAGGGGGAAGCTGAGAAACAAGTAGAGAAGGTTAATTTCTCCAGTTCAAAGCCATTCAGGGCCATAGAAATGCTGGTGATCCCAGCCAGGGGAGTACAATGGGCAGCCTGAGTCACACCTAAGCAGGGGTCATTTCATAGAAAAAGAGCTAGGGGAACTCATTAGCATAACTCATTAGCATATGTCACACCCCCTGATATCAGGGGCCGGGCGGTGGACCTGCAAGGCCAGCGGAATGCGAGGAAGCCCTGCCAAGGCCCTCCCTGGCCCCAGGCAGGCAGGGGTGGGGAGAGGCGGGGAGGAAGCAACTTACCCTCCGTCTTCTCCTGCCTCCTCCTGGCTGAATGAGGGCTGGAAGCGGGGCGGCTGGAAGCAGGGGGGGGGGCTTCATCATGTGCCCCCCCCCCCTGCCCCTCACCCGGGGGAACTGTGTTCCCCCGCGTTCCCCCCCCCCCGAAATGACCTCTGCACCTAAGACATATAACCTCAGGAACCCAAGATGAGAGTGGACCTTTTGGTAGACAGAAAGAAAAGGAGAGTCTCCTGAGGACAGGGTTGCCAGGCAACCAGTGGCAGGGTTGTGGGAGGGACAGTCCTTGGAGAAAAATAAAAATAAGGCCTTTGCTACTTACCAAACGTTTGGACCACAAGAGTCCCAGGCAATTCCTAGAGCTACCCAGAAGTGACAAAGGTACTTCTAGTAATTGTCAGAAACTTGTTTCAAACCAGCACTTTTATGATGTGTGTTTTTAAAAGTGCCAGTACTTAGATAGATACAAGGTTTTTGCAGTTTCCACCAATTCCCCCCTCCAGACTTGGGAGAGCCCCGAATAAGGTGCTGGTCCTCAGTACTGGTGAGTTCTGTCACACATCCAAAACAAAACAAAACAAACAAAGAAACAAAACCCCTGCATCATCAAACACACACAAAACTGTGTTTTCAAGCTGTGGAACTATAATAGTTCTAAAGCAACCCAGGGGCTCTGCTCTTACTTTTCCATTCCATATAAAGATATTCCAAGACCAAGGAGAACTAGAGATAGATATATGGACTCAAAGCATAGCAGCGCTTCACTTTCCCCCTTCCTTTTCTTCCATCAATCCATGTGTGTGTGGGGGGGGGGGAGTGGAAGACAGGTAAGTGACCTAAATGATTGGCCAGCAAGGAATATTTGTGTGCATGAATTAATGGATGAAGGAAAATAGACAGGCAGACAGGCAGACACCTCGTAGCTCTTGGCCATTAATATTTTTAATATGTTACATTTCAGTAACTTTGCTTCCCCCATCCTCCACATCTTTATTAAAAAATTCTCAGTGCTTCATTTATCTTATCTGTATAATACAATCTTCAGCTCAAAGAATCATGTAGATCAGCATACCCCTAATTCAGCTGAATAGTGTGCCATGTAAAGCACACATTCTGTGTTCATGATCCTCACTTCCTACCTCCAGTATTGTTCCAGTTCTTATAAGAACATAAGAGAAGCCATGTTGGATCAAGTCCAGTCGAACACTTTTAGTCACACAGTAGCCAAAACCCAGGTCTACCAGTGGGTCCAGAACTCCAGAAGCCCTCCCACTCTTGCCCCCCAAGCACCCAGAATATAGATTATCACTGCCCCAGACATAGTGTTCCATCTGTACCTTGTGGCTAATAGCCACCAATGGACATCTGCCCCATATGTTTATCCAATCCTTTCTTGAAGCTGTGGTGGACAAGCCAGATTTGAAGTTGGCCAAGAAACTGTCTAAGATCAAAATTTGTAGGATGACTAATAGTGTCACATTTGAGCATTATGGATGAGAGATAGAATGTGCAACAAAAGAAAGGGAAAAGAGGAGAGGAGAAGAAAACTGCCGTCTCACAGTATACTGCAGAATTTTATTTAATTATTTAAAATGTTTCTATTTCACATTTCCTGAATCAACGGGGCTCAATGTGGTAAATTTATTCTACTCCCAAAAGAAACAAAATCTTAAAACATTCATCTCCTGATGGTCTTTTTTAGGTGACAGCTGTATTCCTAAGCATATTTGCTTGGAAGTAAATTACATTGAACCTGGTGGATTTTATACACAACATTCGGCTATAACCTTATTTGTTTATTTATTTATTTAAATCATTAACTAGCACCCTTTGTACCTTATAGGAACTCAACCTTCTTTTTTTGTTGTTCAGATTTTGTATCCCAAATGCAGTTGTGGGGTGTACAATGTCTAACGCATACACACACACCGATGTATAGGCTCAAGCCTATTTTCCAATCAATGACAGTGAAAATCTATCTCTCACAAAATGGACAGATATAATTGCTGCACATACGGTTAGAAATGTGTGATTGATACAAGCAGAATGAAAGGTAGGGAGGTTGAAATTATAATGATCTATAAAGATCTGGATGGAAGAGAAGAAAAGAAAGGCAGGGAATCATTTTTAATATGATTAATATTGTGGCACAAAGGGGAAGAAAGGAAGGAGATGGGATTTCTCCCCCCTCCCCATTCTAACATTCCGTTCCCTTGCAATACTGCTTAGCAGGAAAAGCCTTCCAGCGGAGGGCTATGAAACAGTTATCACTGTTAGGTGATTAAGTTACTAATCCTTCAGGGAGAAGACATTTAGAGGCCCATATTAAAGGAGAGTGAGGCAAAATTACATTCCGTTTCAATTTAGTTTAGCAATTCTAGTGATTTAGTTAAATTAAAAGCAATTGTTCCAATTAATAGTATTGAATGTTATTCATCAAAAGTGTCAAAACAGCTGTGTTGGTGCATTAGTAACCTATTCTCTTGTCAGAGATATGGATAATTCCCATGGACTGAAGCAGGGAAATGGCACAGCATTCCGGAGCCTTTGGAAACAATTGCAGCTGCGGAAAGCGTTATTGTGGCACTTGTATTAGATTCTTTGGAACGGTTTCAAAGGGATGAGAGTCGAACCAACACGCTGAGATGGAGGATGGATTGTATGAACAGAAAGATCATCCTCCCCCTTCTTCTGCAGTGATCAGCAGACTTGCAATTTTTAAGAGGCAAAAAGCAAGTCTATTACATCTTGTAATGTGTATTAATTAAATCTGAGACTAACTGCATGTTGTAAGAAGATGATCTTGCTAGGTAGGTATTTTAGAAGATGTCATTGCTTCCGATTCAGAGTTGCAAAATATCATGGCACTTCCATTTAACAAGAACTTCTGCATTTTTCAATAACATCTTTACAGTCACTTTGGGGGCATCTGTGTTGGGGCCTTTGTTTTGGGGCTTCTATCAACAATAGATTTTTTTAGGGAGGAAAAAAAGCTACTATAAAATATGGCATTAACATTTTATACAGTGCCATGTAGCTGAAAATTAAATTGGCTGATAATAAACTTCAAGCAATTTGCGTGGGCAAATCTGAAATATGAGAATTCATTTAGTATGATATCCATTTGTTTCATTGCATTTATGTATATGGAACAGAATTTTGTATGGATTGCTTGTTATTTCATTGGGGAATGAAAGCAACTTTCTTTGCTCCCCCTTCTACTCTCTGCCACCTATCTATCTTCCAGAGGGCACAAGCAATATGATTGCTTCTTCCCTCTGCAGTTACGCTGCCTATCACAGCGAGAGGGGCAATACAGTTCCTGGTTCTGTACTACTTCTGCAGTTCCTGCATTTCTACAAACAATATATTTTCCCCTGGCAGGAACGTGCAGCACTGAGCAACTGAGACAGTGTACTGCTTGGTGGAGTATAGAAACACAGTGCACAGAAATGCCTGTGGAGACAATACGCTTTGGTTGGGAACACCTGCTAGCTCTTCTGAAGGTGCTCCAGCAGTTAGATTATCTGCTAAATCGTTCTGTCTTCTCACTATCCCCAATTTGTGCAACGGTTAAAAGCAAACGCCAAGGTGCCAGAATGATATCCATTTCCAATGGTCTCTGAAGATTACTAATTGTCATTAATTTTAGCAAAAGGTTAGCTACATGAAAGAACATTGTTTCAGATTTTTCCTGGTTAATATAGGAGTGCACATGCCTAGCATAAAGAGGTATACTGATGGGGACCAGGGAGATGTCATTTAACTGTCACAAAGATAACAGTCCTAATAGACCCATTCTCCATAATCTGAGTAGGTCTTTTTCCAAGTTCTGTAATCTAGCTGCCATCACCACTCCTTGTAGTAATAAGGTTTCCTTCTCTGGCTTGGGAAATTCCTGAAGATTTGGGAGTGGAGCCTGGGGTAGGAGGGAGGGAACTCTTGGGGATAAGATTCCATAGTCTGCCCTCCAAAGCTACTATGATTCATAGTCTGCCCTCCAAAGTTCTAGGGGAGCTGGTCTCTGTTGCCTGGAGATCTGTTGCGTGTAATTCCAGGAGATCTCCAGTTACCACCTGAAGACTGGCAACACTATGAATTTGATACATCAATTGGGCTTTGTGTGAAGAAGTACTAATACAACAGTGCTTTGTGAAACTGCCTGGGCTTGTTTTCCTTCATTGCTTCAGAAAAGATGGGAAGTGTGTTGGAGAAAGGAGCAATCCAGAGCACCACATACCAATGCTGTGTCATGAGTTGCAGTTTTTGGAAGGAAAAATTTGGAGCTCAATCTATACATCTTTCTTGTACTCTGCTAATGGGCTTCATGAGGTCCCTTGATTCCATCCAGCTGAGCCATGTTTCTAACGGCAGTCAGCTAAATGCTTGGTAAGTTCACAAGCAGACCATGTGAGCAACTGTGTCCCTTGGTTGTTTACTGATGACTTCAGAGGTATAAGACTTCTGAACATAAAGGCTTCATTTATTTATCCTTGCTGATAAGAAAAGTCTGCAAGAATGGAACAGGTAGGAGAAGTTTCACACAGGCAGAACCAAGGAAAGATGTAACATGAGTTACTTGGCACAGGAAGGCTTATAACCTCCTTTTTTCTTTTTCTTTTTTGAGGCACCAACCACCCTGGAGTCTACAGTATTTAAAACTTTATAAGTAATAACTTGCCCTTTGAATTGTTCTCCGAACAGTAGTGGCTCATTGGTGCAGGGAATATTCCAGCCCACACCACTGAATGCCATCGAAGGAGGAGGGGAAAGTAGTACTCTTACCAGAGCCACATCACCAGATCTTGCCATCTTTTTTGTGCTCGGTCAGTATTCAGCCTTAGATAACTGCCAGGTTTGGCAAGAATTGTCTCAAAAGCACTAAACAAGATGTGTAGCACTAAACAAGATATAGCACGTGTAGCACTTCCTTGCACGCACAGGCAGGTAGCAATGATACTGTATACGAGTTAAAGCCCCAACGAGCCCCTTTCTTTTATGCGTTAAGCATAAGTCAGGTCAGACGTTTCAGCAGTTGTTCTCAAGGAATCAATCCATCAAAATGAAGGATTAAGAAGCTAAGAGGAAAAGTTTGGATGGAACCTCAGCACACAATGGGGTAATAAAAGACAATGGTGCTGATAGCCTGGGAATATGACACTCTGGCACAAGACAGGGCCCTTCTATTTTTGGCAACATAGACTATTCTGAACATGGCCGAGGGCATCCTGGAGCTCATTAATCTGCAAGGGAATGACAGAGACAGGATAAAAGGTCTGATAAGGCTTTCCTCCAGCCTTTTCCTTGCAGAACACTGGCCCCGCAGCCGCCACAGCTATCTCCACTCAATAAGGCTTTATTACATTTCCTCCCGGGACTTATAATTGCCGTCTCTGGATGGGCGATACTATCATTTTCCTTTCCTTTCAAATTTCCATGGCCTTTTAAAGAAGAGATTACAAAACCCCTGTCTTTTTTGAACTCTATTGTTGTTGGCTTCCCTGCTCCCTGCCCCCAGCCAGTTGTGGAAGGGGGGGGGGAGTTATACTGAATGTCTATAAAGCATGTCCAAGTTGAAGGACAGAGGAAAATAATCTTAGAGGCCCAGATCTTCAAGGGTCACTGACAGGCACCCGGACAGGAGAGGAATGCACAAAGATGAAGCAGTTTCTGTATCAGATTGGCAGAAGGGTGGTTTCATGACTGGCCAAATTTTGTTCAAGGCCAAATATAGCAGCTGGGAGTCTGTAGTGCACAGAGAGGGATAACAACTTGTTCTACTGGTGGTTCTCCTCAAACCCCCCCCCTCCAAGTTTCAACAAGATTGGACCAGGGGGCCAATTCTATGAGCCCCAAAAGAAGGCTCCCCCATCATCCATTATTTCCAGTGAAGGGAAATCATTTAAAAGGAACGTGGTGCCTTTAAATGTGATGGCAGCTGACCTGGAACTTGCTTCAGAGTTCTCTCTCCCAGAGCCTCCTGGTAAGTCCCCCACCTGCTTGTTGGCCTCACCTGGCAACCCTACAGGGAGGGCACCACTGTGGACAGGATGCTTGAGCCCCAGACAGGATGGATGTGAGTAGAGGTTGCGTGAGCCTGCTCTTTTTCTTCTTTTCTCCCCTCTGTCAGGGGAGCAGGGCAGCCAGCCCTGGGCAGCTGTCCCTAGTGCCCATTGGCTAAGACCACCTCTCTCCCAGTCTGATGAGACAGGCTGACCCATCAAGCTTTACAGTGCCCGACAGCCAGGGCCGGCTCGAGATGTTTCCGCGCCCTAGGCAAGGCTGACTTGTGGCGCAGATGCCAACCTCCCGGTGGGGGCTGGAGACCTCTGGAGCCAGCCACCCTTTTGCTGCCACCACCACCGCCTCTTCCCCCCCCGCCACCACTGCCACCAAAGGGGGGGGAGGAGGGGGAGGCACAGCTTGGCGCCCCATCCAGGATCCGGCACTCTAGGCGAATGCCTAGTTCGCCTAGTGGGTGAGCCGGCCCTGCCGACAGCAGGTCCTAAAACTCAAAACAGAAAAGAGTTAATGTGTGTGTTCATTCGCTCTGATGTCTCTGTTTTCATCAAAAGGTGCACTCCCAAGTTTGAGCAGAAATGTCTCCATTGGGCAATCAAGCCAGCCCAATTCATGCAGCACAGAAGTCTTGCCTCATCATCAGACCACCTGTCCCCTCATTCTTGGTGGCCAGATGCTGACAAGTCCCTCTTCCTATCACATTACTTTACAAAGAGTTCCTGTCTTTATAAGCATCTCCGGTAGCAGTAGGGTTGTCAACCTCCTGGTGTAAATTGCTGTTACAATTGATCTCCAGACTATGCAGATAAGTTCCCTTGGAGAAAATGGCTCATTTGGAAGGTGGGCTGTATGGCATGATACCCTGCTGAGGTCTCTCCCCTTCTCAAGCCCCACCCTCCCTAGGCGCCAGCTCTGTCCCCATTCTCCAGGTATTTCCCGACCCAGAGTTGTCAGGTAGCAAGCCTATCTGTAGCCTCTGCAGGATCTCCCTTACAATTTCCCAGCTCTCCTCCTCTACCCAAAATCTTCCCTAATTTGTGAGATATCTGCTCAGTTACAGGTACTGTAGATGTGTTCCTTTACTGCTGGCTCTTTGCTAGGGTTACCAGGTCCCTCCTGGGGGTGGGGGGTGGGGACTTACCAGGAGAAGGATGGAGGCCTAGCTGACGTGCAGCTATGTGCCTACATCACTGTCCACATGACATCATCATGTCAGGGCCATTGGGGCAACACTCTGGTATCTGGGCAAAAGCTCTATGGTAAATTTGGTTTCTACCATAGAGTTTTTACCCAAATACCAGAGTGCCACCCTGACATGATGATGTCACTTCCAGGTCACATGGGCAGTTATGTAGGCACACTGCTGCACGTCAACTGGCTCTTCCTCTTTTTCAGGGTAAGTTCCTCCCACCAGCCAGCTGATCAGCAGCAGGGCAGTGGGGCCTGGTAGTGGGGGAACCTGCCTCCACCGTGGGGTCTGGCAACCCTACTCCTTGCCTTGCACAGACATCCTGCTGGTCTGGGAGGCCCCTTTTATCTTTTTCAGGAAGAGGTTACCTGGGTTTACGCAAACAAATATGCCATTACCATCTGTAACTAGAGCTTTAGAAGATCCTGTAAGGCCTTCCTTTCCAGTCAGTTCTTTTCATTTGATTCCTGCTGCCTTTCTGACAATTTTATGATAGTTTACTTTATGTGTTATTTTATTCTGTCACATGATAATTTTATGATTTATCTGTAAGCAACTTTGAATTTAGAGAGATAGAAAGGGTAGACTTTTAAAAATAAATTGTTTCCCATCAATTACGTGGAACCCTTCCTGGCCTTTTAATTTTTTTTACGGGCATGGTCGAGGATATTCTAATAAAACATGAAAGCTTAAAATGGTGAAAGCAAGATCTGTAAAAAGTTTTCTAGGTGGGTGTTCCACAGGCAACATATAGCTTATAGAGAATTCTGACATTTAAAATCTTCTTCCTATTAATTATGAAGTACATTGGGAGAGTAGGGCTAAGAGCTGTACCTTAATTAGGGTTGCCAGCTCTAGGTTCAGAAATACCTGGAGATTTTGGGGGTGAAGCCTGAGGACGGTGAGGTTTGGGGCATAATGCCATAGACTCCAACTTCCAAAGCACCCATTGCTTCAGGGGAACTGATCTCTTCTGCTCTGTCTCCAGGAGATCAGTTGTAATAGTGGGAGATCTCCAGCCACCACTTGGAGACTGGCAAACATTAAGAATGCTATCAAAAATGGGTAGGAAAAGGGGGGCTTAATTTGAGGTCTGTCTAATAGACTGCATGGGGGAAATTGTTCCTGATATGTTTCCCCATCCCCATTCCCAGCATTTACAGAGCTCTCTATGCCTATAAGAGAGGCCTCTAAGCCTTCAGCATGTACTGGGTACTAGGTGTGCTTTCTGCGACCTCAATATATCCAGGGTTACTTTACCAACATCCCGGTGGGCCCTGGAGTGCTCCTGAAATGACAACTGATCTCTAGCCTACCAAGATCAGTTCCCCTAGAGAAAATGGCAACTTTTGAGGACAGACCGCGACAGAGTATACCATAGAGTTTAGGGAAAATGGACGTCCTACAGTAACATCATATCCACAGTGAGCTCCTTCTCCCCCCTCCACCACCAAATCTCCAGGAATTTCCCAAGCTGGAGCTGGCAACCCTACGTATATCCATTAAATATCATGTCAGTTTAATTAAAAAGGGTGAAATTATTTTAAAGCTAACTAAAGTGAAGAATCAGACGGTGGTACCTTCACAGGATGACTAGTTGTTATAGTAAGCCAACAATTCCAACTAATATCTTCAAAAATTAACATAGAATCATAGAATGTTAGAGTTGGAAGGGACCTTGCAGGTCATCTAGTCCAACCCCCTGCACTCTGCAGGAACATAGCCAAAAGATAGCCCTACAACATACCCAAAAGATGGTCATCCAGCCTCCGCTTGAAAACGTCCAGCAGAGGAGCATCCACCACCTCCCGAGGCAGACTGTTCCACTGCTCAACCACTCTTACAGTTAGGAGGTTTTTCCTGATATTTAGCCGGTAACAACTCCCTTGTAATGTCCACCCATTAGATCTAGTCCGGAACAAGAGAGAATAGATCTGCTCCGTCTCCTACATGACAGCCCTTCAAATACTTGAAGACTGCAATCATGTCCCCTCTAAGCCTTCTCTTTCCCAGACTAAACATACCCAACTCTTTCAGCCTTTCCTCGTAAGACTTGGATTCAAACCCTCTCACCATCCTGGTTGCCCTCTTCTGGACACGCTCGAGCTTGTCAACATCCTTCCTAAAATGTGGTGCCCAAAACTGGACACAGTACTCCAGGTGGGGCCTGACCATAGCAGAATAGAGCAGAACTACCACCTCCCTTGATCTGGACACAATGCTTCTGTTTATGCATCCTAAGATTGCATTAGCTTTCTTCACAGCCACATCACACTGCAGGCTCATGTTTAGCTTGTGATCAACCAGAACACCCAGATCCCTTTCACATGTGCATGCTAATATAGATTTATTTTTAGTATGGAAGAAGTGATCAGCAGAGTTATTATGGTAGATCTTAAGACCTAGAGCACAAAAAATATTGGCTCTTATAAAACACTCACTTTCCTAAAAGCACTCTCAGTTGCAAGTGTTTCCTTACTAAATTAATTACAGTTTTCTCCATGAAATGCAATCAACTGCATCCTGCTAAAAAATGAACTATCTTGAGCCTCCATTCAAATCTAGTGTCTTTTGGAAATGGCAGAAGGTAATGTGCTTGGTGATGAAGGGGTCAAATTACGCCAGTGAAAATGCTAACATTTATATTATAAGCAATGTTGCTGCAATATAAATAAGGCCAGAAGATGCATTATTTATACATTTAATATTGGACTTGCTTATAAGTTAAGTTTGCCTTCAGTTTTTCCCCCAAGAACCACATTTCCAGTAGTAGCAGGAAGATGCAAGAGGAAGAAATAATGTACAAATTCTTCTGAAGTACTTGGGAGATGTTTTGATTAATGATATTAGCATGCTTCTAAAATTCCCATCTAAATATCTCCCCATATTTCTTAGCTGATCGTGTTTCTAATGATGAACTATTGCATTAAGAATCCTCCACTGCTCTGGAGTTTTTTCCTGCAAATTCTGTGCATGTGTCGTTTGCCACAGGTTTAATTTCCTTTACACCTGTTCCCCTTGTTTGTATCACCAATGTGCAGATGCCCATTGATAAAACTGCAGAAAGTAATCTCACTGTAGCTAGACATGAGTCCATTAACACCTTAGAGGCCAACAAGATTTTCAGGGTATTGTCAAAGCCTTTGTCAAAGCATTGATTCTCAACAGTCATACCCTGGAAATCTTGTTGGTCTCTGAGTTGCTCCTGAACTTGTCTCAAGTCGTTCTACCGCAGATCAACATGGGTACCCTCTGAGACTATGCTCACTGTGACTGTTAATAATGATTGCAACGTTTTGTGTGTGTGTGTGCATGTGTGTGTGGTGTTTTGCCAGTGCACAAGAGTGCATGCTCACATCAGTAAATATACCAACAAAAGAAAGAAAGAAAGAACAAAGTCCAAGTCCAGTGTCACCTTTAAGACCAACAAAGGTTTATTCAAGGTATAAGCTTTCGTGTGCACGCACGCTTCTTCAGTACACATGAAAGCTTATACCTTAAATAAAATTTTGTTGGTCTTAAAGGTGCCACTGGGCTCAAGCCTTGTTCTGCTGCTTCAGTCTGACACTACTGAATCTATGCACACACACAAAAAACCCCTCACCCTCAACACAATCATCCTGCGCAATCACATCAACATCAGTTTTTCAATGTTTTATCAGTGTGCACAGAGCCATCTGGAGCACAGAGAAGAAATACTCATGAGCAGTGTTCCCTCTAAGCTGAGTTAGTGTGAGCTAGCTCATAGTTTTTTAGCCTCCGGCTCACACATTTTTTTTTATAAAGTTTTATTTCCCTCTCCTAAAAAGGAGAGAATTTTGCTTTTACAATAGAAAATTAGGGAGGGGATATAGAGGGATAAAGAAAAGTGTTGAGTGATGTTAAGTATTAGTAAATTAAACTTTTTTAAAAAATTAAAGTTATAGTCTAAGCTTCTTCTGTGGTTAGGCAATCTTCTTTTCTTCTCTATTTTTCAAAACCAAATAGTTAATATGTTAGTAATGTCCCTTTGGGGTTAGTATTACTTTTATAGCATAATCCAAAATAGTTAGTTTTGGGGGCCTTTCCCTTTTTTGTCCCTTAAGTTGTACTTTGTGCCAGTCGCTCCTTTGTCTTCCTCATCCTTCACCTCTCCCTCAGAACTGCTGTCCTCTCCGCTACCTCCCTACATCCACTTGGTGAGTTCTTTTTTTTTTTTAACAGTTTTATTTAAGTTTTTTTCACAAATATACAACCATTACATTGATATTTTAACATGTTATCTGTGTAAGTCTATTACAGATCATTATGCTCTATCCATTTGTAAAAATCTGCCCATCTTTCTTTAAACACCTTATCATCTTTACCTGACAAAATGAGTGTTAATTTATCCATTTCTGCTACTTCCATTAATTTCTCTACTATTTCCTTTCTTTTAGGTAGCTTTTCTTGCTTCCAGTATTTGGCAATCAAAATTCTAGCCGCTGTGAGCATATATGTTAATATATAATAATTATTCCCTTTATATTCATTCGGGATAATATTTAACAAGTAAGTCTCCGGATTTAATTTTAGATTTAAATGCAGCATATCCTTTATCAAGTCATTCACACTTTTCCAAAACTTATACATTTTTTCACAATTCCACCACATGTGGAGGAAAGTCCCTACGTTGTTTTTACATCTCCAGCAGTTTTTATTAGCAGTTTTATATGCTTTAGATAACTTTTCAGGGGTCCAGTACCATCTATGGAATATCTTAAATATGTTTTCCTTAAATGCTACTGCCCGCATTAATTTCATTGATTTCCAAACTTTTGACCAATCCTCGATTTGTATGGTTTTTCCCAAGTCCTTCATCCAAAGAATCATAACATTCTTTATATTTTCGCTAAAAAGATAGTCCTCAAGAAGGAACAAATATGTTTTTTGGATAAGTTTGTCGTTTGTTGACAACCATATTTTGTCCAGATCTGTTTGGGTGTTTACAAATTCCCCATTTTTGTCTTTGTTATATCTATCTTGGACTTGCATCTTCTCCCACCATGTTAAATGGATATTTTTGTCTATTAATCTTTCTAGAGGTCTTAGTTTATTTTCTTCATCTAATAATACATCATATGATATAGCTTTTTCTTTTGACATTAATTTTGTATTAATAAATGCCTCCAGGGGGGATACCCATCTTGGTGTTTTGTTGTAGAATCTATATTTCATCTCTTTCCACACCTTAATTAGTGCAGCTCTAATAATATGGTTATGAAAATTGGAGTGTACTTTATCTTTTTCATACCATAGGTACGCGTGCCACCCCATGTAGAGGTCGTGGCCTTCTAAATGGAGTGTTCTCCAATTTTTTAACTGGATCCAATCTTTAATCCACACCAATGCCGCAGCTTGGAAATATAGTTGCCAATTCGGAAGGCCCATTCCACCTCTCTCTTTTTTATCTTGTAGTATCTTTAATTTTATACGGGCTCTCTTTGGGTGCCAGATGAAGGACCTGACTATTTTATCCATATCCAGAAAGTACTGCTTTTTCTTCAAGATTGGGAGATTTTGTGCTAAAAATAAAATCGACGCTGGTTCTTGGTGTAAGTCATTACAAGCGGTTTGGCCAATCCTATGCCAAACGTTGGATGCGGCAAAGGCCGCTTACAAACTGCAGGCTGACAGAGGTCGGGTGGTGGGTTGGGATACTGTTTCTGTTTGTTAGTGTTACACCTAGATACTTTACTCTCTTTACTATTTGTAGGTTAGATAGCTTTTGTATTTCGTTTTCTACATTTTGGGGGCAGTTTTTGGTTAAAATCTTTGTCTTTTTATAATTAATTTTGAGACCAGCCGCACCTCCATATTCCTCTATTTCCTTTAATAGGTTTCTAACGGTTGTTGTCGGGTTTTCTAATATGAAGACTAAGTCATCTGCAAAAGCTTGTAGTTTATACTCTTCATCTTTGATTTTCAATCCTTTTATAGATGGATTTTTTCTAATATTGTCATTTAAGGATTCAAGTATGAAGATGAATAGTAGTGGTGATAGCGGGCACCCTTGCCTAGTGCCTTTCTGGATCTCTATTTTTCTAGTTATCTCACCGTTTACTACAATGCTTGCTTGTTGTTTCTTATATATTGTTTTTATCATATTCAGAAAATCCTGTCCACATTCCCACGTCTTCAATTTTAATTTTAGAAAGTCCCATGACACGTTATCAAATGCTTTTTCAGCATCTAGAAAAATTAACGCCATTTGTTTCTCAGGGTGTTCTTCATAATATTCAATTATGTTAATGACTGTTCTTATGTTATTTTTCATCTGTCTTTTTGGTAGGAAGCCCGCTTGGTCTTGATGTATCTCTTGTTGTAACACTTTTTTAAATCTTGTAGCTACAATACTCGCAAAGATTTTATAGTCTGCATTAAGTAAAGAGATTGGTCTATAATTTTGTATCTCTTTTTCGTTTGAGTCCGGCTTGTGGATCAATGATATAGTGGCATCCTCCCATGATTCTGGCATAATTGCCTCCTTGGGTATCTTTTGGAGAACTTCTTTAAAAGGTATAAGAAGTTGGTCTTCAAACTTTTTATACACTTCTACCGGAATACCATCTGGGCCTGCTGCTTTGTTTATTTTTTGCTTTTTTATTGCCTCTGTTATTTCATATGGTGCTATTTGGTCATTTAATATTTTTTTTTGATCTTCATTGAATTTTTTTTTATTATGTTGCATCAAGTATTTACTTAAATCTTGTTGATTTTGTTTCTCTTGGTGATACAATTTCTCATAAAAAAGTGTCACTATATCCTTAATTTCATCCGTCCTGTATTTAAGCTCTTTCTTTTCATCTATTAGAGCAAGGATAGTTCTTTTTGCCCTTTCTTTTTTCAATTTATAAGCTAACCACCTTGTCGGCTTATTTGCATTTTCAAAGAAATTTTGCTTTGTGTATTCTATTTTTCTAGCTATTTCTTGTGACAATAAGAGGTTCATTTTGTGATGGAGTAATTTCAGGTGTATTCTTGTTGTTTCTATTTGTGTTAATTTTTTCAATTTGTCTTCTTCTAATTTTATATTATTCTCAACCTTCCTAATTGTTTCCCTTCTCCGTTTCTTTCTCCATGCGTCTTGGTTTATGAACCAACCTCTTAAGAAGGCTTTGAATGCATCCCATATAACCTGTATTGGTGTTTCTCTAGAAGTATTGACTTTAAAGAATTCTTTTATTTCTCTATTGGTATCAATTATGAACTTTTTATCTCTTAACAAGTTTTTATTTATATTCCATCTCCCGCTTTGCTTCTTTAACTGTAATGATATTTGTATTGGACTATGATCTGCGTAAATGTTCGTCAAAATTTCTGCCTCATTAAGGTCTTTTATCATTGTCATGGAGATCCAAGCCATGTCGATTCTCGACCATGATTTGTGTCTAGCGGAAAAATAGGTATAGTCCTTTTTATCTACGTTTCTCACTCTCCATGCGTCTATCAAGTTGTATTCTTCTGCTATATTTAGAAAAATCTTTGGTAACAACATTCCTGATTTGGCAGATTTGTTCTCTTTTGTTCGGTCCAATTTTGGATCAAGAACTGCATTATAGTCGCCTATAATACAGATGTAATCAGTTTCTTTCTTCTCCAAAATTTTTTTGATTTCTTGGTAAAAATTTTCTTGGGTTTGGTTTGGTGCATAGATGTTAATTATAAGTATTTCTTTCCCATTACTCATAATTGTTATTGCTATTATCCTTCCATCTGTAGATTTGTATAACAATTTGGGATGTAAGTACTCTTTGGAGTATATTACCACTCCTCTTTTCTTAACACTGTCTGATGCGGTAAATTCAATCCCCAATTTTTTACGTTTTAGAAATTTTTCATCTTGCTTTTTTATGTGTGTTTCCTGAAGGCAGATTAAATCTGCTTTTGTTTTTGCTAATTGATGGAAGGTTCTATTTCTTTTTTGTGGTCCGTTTAGTCCATTTATGTTTATTGATAAGATCTTGAGTTTCTTATTTGTCATTGTATTTGTTTTTTGTTCCAGCATTTTGATTTCTATACTGGAATCTAGTTTGCATTTGGGACTGCATTCTTTCTACTGCTCTACGTCTTTGTCTTTTAGTATCTTTTTCTTTCTCTCTCTCTCTTTCTTCGTTTCTTTCTTGGCTTAATTCTCTCTGTGATGCTTCTGTTTTATCTTCTTGTTCTTTAGCGCATTCTCCCTCTTCTTCATCCTCCTCTTCTTCTCCTTCTTCCCTTTGCCACCCCAGATTTTCGCCTTCATTATCAAGGAAATTTTCTAATTTAAAAATTGAGTTTATTCGGTATCGTTTACCTTTATATGAGAAAAGGACTCCTTCTGGGATTAACCATCTGAATGTAATTTCATTTTCTTTCAGTAAATCTGTTAAAATATTGTAGTTAAATCTTTTCTCCCTGACTCTCCAAGGCACATCTTTGAGTATCCTAATTTCCTTTTCATTTATAACTACTTTAGCTTCATTTGCCGCTTTCAATATTTTATTTCTGGTTTCTTTTTTATAGAATTTTACGTGGGCCTCTCTGGGTAGCTTTTTTCTCTTGGCATAGGCTGAATTTCTTCTAAACACTGTTTCTATTTCTCCATAAATATTATCTTTAGTGTCAATATTTAATTGCTCTGCAAAGGATCCTGCTATAACTTCTTTTAAACTGTCTTCAATTTCTTCTGGGATGTTCTGACATCTAATTATAAATTCCGCTCTTTCCATTTCAAAATTTATAACAGTTTCCTCTAGTTTCTCATTTTTTACTTTCATTTCTTGCATTTCTGCATCCAACATTTGCGTTTTTTCTACCAATTTGTTAGAGGTTTTTGCAATTTTAGTTATTTCTTTTTTATTTTCAACCATCTGCTTCTTAATTTCCTCCGTTTCCGTTTTAATTTGGTTTGCAATCTCTTCCATCCTATCACTTATGGGAGTTATTTCTTTCTTAATTAGGTTTGGTAAAGTTACTTCCATGTTCTGTTGGAACATTAATGCCAAACTTTCTTGTATATATTGTTTAAGTTCTTTCATTGATTGTTGAGAAATATTAGAGGTTAATTGGGATATATTTCCTGCCTGTCCTGGGGAAGGTATGGACCCTTTTCTGTTACTTCCTGCTCCTGATGCCATTATTTACTGTATTTACTGTACTTGCTGTAATTGTTGTGTTTATTTTCGCTTGGGTATTTTTTGTTACCCTTTAATAACTTTTTTTTTTTTTACCCTCTCTTTTGGATCACACTGGGTGCTAGTCTACCTTTAAGTGTCTCTGCCTTAGGTTGTATTTATGTTTACTTTTGGTTGCACGTATATATGTAATGTCACTTTAATTCCACTTTATTCTACTTTATTCTAATTTCAATTAAAGTCTCTTAATTTCCCCTTCTCTCCTTCACTCGTGTCTTCCTCTCTGCTGTTCACTTCCACTTCTGTTCACCCCTATGCGCTATTAACCTTGCCTCTTTGTAAACAAGCGTCTCTTTTAGCTTCCGGGTTCTGCGTCTCCTCCTGTAACTTTCCTCCGCGTCTACTTGCTTCCGCTGCTGTTTTTTTTTCCACTGTTCAACTGCTCAGCCGTCCCTCTGCTCTTGTCTCCTCTTCCTGGTCTGTCTCCACCTCTTTTGTCACGCCTCCCTCTCCGCGCTGCACTGTGACGTCACCTCTCCTCCGCTCCTTCTCGTCGCCGCCGAGATCGAAGGGAAAAGGAAAAAACGCCTCGTCACCCGGGAGCCCTCTCCTCCTCCGTCTTAAAGGAACCGACTTGTTCTGCAAACTGGAGATAAAGTTATAGGTTATGTAATATTTATTTTCCAATCCTTTTGCGCTTAACTGATTTTCGTTCCTCTTTCTGTGCGCTCTGTTAGTAGCCGCTTTTTCCCCCCCCCTCTAGCCCCTTCCCACCCTTGCGCACAGCCTCTTAGTTCACCCCTCCTTTCTGCTCTTTAGTTTTCTTTTAAGCCTGTCGCACTTTGCATTTAATAATAATAAATTATAAATGTACTTAGCTTCGCCTATTGTTGGGCAGTTCTCTTTGTAGACTCCTATGGTTCTGTGGTCTCGGCTATTGCAGGAGCTGACGGGACTTCTCGTCTCTCTTGCTTCTCACGCCTCCCTGCCTCGGAGCAAACCCAGAATTAACTGGGGGGGGTCGCCACCCTCCCCAGACCTGGGGGCGAGCTCCTTGCTAAGTCTCTCTCTACGGGAGAGAACTTTGCTTGTTGTATTTAGTCAATGGGAGGAGTAGAAAAGAGAAGAACGCTCAGAGCTCGAAAAGAGAAGAACGCGCAGAGCTCTCTCTCCGTGCGACCTCTCTCGTCGGGACCGGAACCGGATCCTCCAAGAAAGGTTATTCTCGATTTAAGTTTGTTATTCTCATCTAGTAGTGTGTCATATGTTATTCTACTGTGTTTTGCCATAAGTGTTGGCTTCACAAAAGCTTCCATTGATGAGACCCATCTAGGAATTTTTCTATAATATCTCTGTTTAATTGGGTCCCAAACTTTTACTAATGCTCCTCATATTATATGGTTCTGGAAATTGGAATGGATCTTATCCTTCTCGTACCAAACGTACGAGTGCCATCCCATATATAGGTCGTGCCCTTCCAACTTTAAACATCTTAAATCTTCCAACTTAATCCAATCTTTAATCCAACAAAGTGCAGCAGCCTGATAGTAAAACTTCCAATTCGGGACACCAAAAACCCCTCTTTCTTTTTTCTCCTGTAGTAATTTTAATTTTATCCTTGCTCTTTTTGTATGCCAAATAAATTGCCTGGTTACTTTATCCAACTCTGTAAAGAAATTGTTTCTCTTGAGGACTGGAATATTCTGAGCTAAAAATAGAAATTTTGGCAATATGTTCATCTTAATCGTGGCAGTTTTCCCCATAAGAGATAATTGCAGTTCTTTCCATTTGGCTAAATCTCTTTTAATCTCCCCCAATAATTTGTTATAGATTATTGTTTCTATTTGACAATGTAATCCCCAGATATCTGGCTTTTTCCACAATCTTCATATCTGATATTTTTTTAATTTCTTGAATCGTATCCTGAGAACAATTTTTAGTTAACAGTTTGGTTTTCTTAATATTAACTTTAAGTCCAGCTACTACTCCATATTCTCTTATTAAATCTAGTAAGTGTATCATTGAGACTTGAAGATTTTCCATTATAAACAAGCTTCGCCCCCCCTCTTTTCTCTTAAAAAAGTCTCTTCTTCCATTGGGGGGGGAAGCCTCCACCTCCCTTCCAATTTTCCCGGGGGAACGAACGCGTTTATAACGCCACTTCAAATTCGATCACCAACTCACAGTTCATCGCTTTTTCGCTTTTGTTCCGACTTTGCTTTAACGCTCCGACTTTGCTTTAACGCGTTGCTAGTCCCCATGCAGGGCATGTCGCAGCCAGGGCCATTTGGGGCAGAGGGGGAGCCTCAATTCCCGACCTTCTGGCTGGCAAGAGGCTTTTTCCCTTAAGCGCTCCCTAGTTTGGAGCCCTTACCCTAGGGCTCCTTAGGATCTCCGCTTACGTGGCCCCCCGCCAGACTGCATGTGGGCGATCCGGCTCCGGAAGCGCCCCGAGAGCAGGTCGCCATTTGCGCCGCCCTGGCCGGAAGTCCGGCTCACACATTTTTGTCTTGGCTCAGGAAGGAGGGCTCCAGAGCAAACGAATTTATGCAGGAGCTAATTCTCTCGCTCACAACTTTAACGCCAGTAGCTCACAAAGTAGAATTTTTGCTCATGAGACTCCACAGCTTAGAGGGAACATTGCTCATGAGGAGTTACCATGTTAGTCTATGGCAACCAAAACAACTATCTTGTGTCATTATTAATTATAGCATAAGCTTTTGTGACCCAGAACCCACTTCATTACACTCAGAAGGCATAAAAGTGTGTGTTCAGGGCATTACCACGATTCTCCAGAACAATTACACAAATCTTAGGTAATACAAAACACACACACCAAAAAAGATCACATAGTATTTTGTGTTTGGCTGCTTACCATAATCAGCAATGAGCATCTTCTTTGATTCTCCAAAAATCCCAGGCAGTGGCCTGGGAATGCAGCTCCTGGCTGCCACAAGACAGGTGTAGGGCCCAGCAGAGTTGCAGTTAAGGCTCTCTCCTTCCCCTTCCCTCCCTCCTTTGTGGTGGTGGGGCCCTTTCCCCCCTCTGCAAGTAGGATGGCTGGGGGACTTTGTTCAAGGTCCCATAGAATTGGGCACCTTGGTCCAATTCACTTGAAACTTGGGGTAGGGGTGTCTTAGATTAGTGGATGAATATGTTCTTTGCACATTTGGTGCCATTATATTTTTAAAAACAGCTACCCCAGATCCTCACATTTGTTCCCCACTGAAAATAATAGTCCCCCAAAAACATGGATTTTAAACCTGAACTGGTAATGTCCTACCTGAAAACCAGCAATCGAGATAAGCCCCCCCCATATTCCACACAAGTAAAAGCAGATCTTTAGGTAGGGGTAGATGTCATCAATGTTCCCTCTAAGCTGTGGAGTCTTGCGAGCAAAATTTCTACTTTGTGAGCTACTGGCATTAAATTTGTGAGTAATTCAGCTACTGCATTAATTAGTTTGCTCTGGAGCCATCCTTCCTGAGCTAAGACAAAAATGTGTGAGCCGGATGCTAAAAAACTGTGAGCTAGCTCACACTAACTCAGCTTAGAGGGAACACTGGATGTCATTACCAAAGTAGAACAAGAGTTGGGAATGCTCTAATTGGAATGTTCTGTATTGAGCAGGTTGGACTAGTCCGCCTATAAGATCCCATTCGAGTTTATTATTTCATGAAAAAAGAAGTGTGTTAAATGATACTCATGATGAGGGAAAACTCTGAAACCCCCTCCCCACAAAAAATCCAGAATTCCATTTTGTTTTGGCATTGAGAACATTTAGATGGGTATTTGTGAAACCCTCACCCAGAATGTTTGACCCTCTGACAGAGGGAAATATTTTTGAGGCTTTTGACATTTCCAGTTCTGATCACAGGGTGTACTGGGGGGGGGGGATCTTTCAACTATGAAAAATGTTTTAGAACACTGTCAAAAAAGCAGGTTTCACATTGTATCAAGGGCATAAATGAGTTCCCTCACATTTTAAAAAATTGAACACAAACACCCATGTTCTTGGGTCTTATTTTAAGTTCAAATACAGCCTAATTCACATGACTTTTTGGACAACATTTCATTTTCTTGCCTTGATTGTATCATATTCACATTGTACAGGTTGTCTGTATACCTCATGGTTTAACAGAAGCCATTAATTTATATACCACTAAAAATTACACACATGTTCCTTAAGAACATAAGAACATAAGAGATGCCAATGTTGGATCAGGACAAAGGCCCATCCAGTCCAACACTCTGTATCCCACAGTGGCCAGAAATACCAGTGCCATCAGGAGGTCCACCAGTGGGGCCAGGACATTAGAAGCCCTCCCACTGTTGACCCCCCCCTCCAGCACCAAGATGACAGAGGATCACTTGCCCCAGAGTCCCTATCTATACCTTGTGGCTAATAGCCACTGACGGACCTCTGCTCCATATGCTTATCTAATTCCCTTTTGAAGCCGTCCATGCTTGTAGCTGCCACCACTTCCTGTGGCAGTGAATTCCAAGTGTTAATCACTCTTTGGGTGAAGAAGTACTTCCTTTTATCCGTTCTAACCCGACCGCTCAGCAATTTCATGGAGTGCCCACGGGTTCTTGTATTGTGAGAAAGGGAGAAAAGTACCTCTTTCTCTACCTGCTCTTTCCCATGCATAATCTCATAAACCTCAATCATGTCACCCCTCAGTCGTCGTTTCTCCAAGCTAAAGAGCCCTAAGCGCCTTAACCTTTCCTCATAGGGAAAGTGTTCCAACCCTTTTATCATTCGAGTTGCTCTTTTCTGCACTTTTTCCAAAGCTATAATATCCTTTTTAAGGTGTGGTGACCAGAATTGCACACAGTATTCCAGATGAGGTCGCACCATTGATTTATATAGCGGCATTATGATATTGGCTGATCTGTTTACAATACCCTTCCTAATAATCCCCAGCATAGCATTGGCCTTCTTTATTGCAGTCACACACTGTCTCGACATTTTCAGTGAGTTATCTACTACAACTCCAAGATCTCTCTCTTGATCAGTCTCTGCCAGTTCAGACCCCATCAACGTGTATTTATATTTAGGATTTTTGGCTCCAATGTGCATCACCTTGCACTTGGCCACATTGAACCCCATTTGCCATGTTGACGCCCACTCGCCCATCTTTGACAGATCCCTTTGGAGTGCCTCACAATCCTCACTGGTTTTCACCACCCTGAACAACTTCGTATCATCTGCAAATTTAGCCACTTCACTGCTTACTCCCAACTCCAAATCATTAATGAACAAGTTAAAAAGCAGTGGACCAAGTACTGATCCCTGTGGTACCCCACTGCTTACCCCCCTCCACTGGGAGAACTGCCCATTTATACTCACTCTCTTTCTATTAATTAGCCAGTTTTTGATCCATAAAAGGACTTGTCCTTTTATCCCATGATTTTTGAGCTTACTTAGGAGCCTTTGATGAGGAACTTTATCAAAAGCTTTCTGGAAGTCAAGGTAAACAATATCTATTGGATCCCCCTTGTCCACATGTTTGTTCACCCCCTCAAAGAACATTATGATGAAAGAACAAAAAGCATACCCACATACAGGGCCGGCTCGCCCGCTAGGCGAGCTAGGCGCTCTCCTAGGGCGCGCCAGCCCTCAGGGGCACCAAACTGAGCAGCTGCTGCCCCACCATGGCTGGACTGCAAGCGCACCTCATGGGGCTGCCAGGCTCGGGCTCAGCAACAGCCCGCGCGGGCCAGCAGCATTCCGGCCGGCCGGAAGAAAGCTGCCACACCGGACTCTCGCCCCTCCGCGGCTGAGCCAGACTACAGCCCCCTGCCCTGGCCGAGGGTGGGCTCCCTTGCCTCCGCCGCCCGCCCTGTGGATGGGAAGGAGGGAATTGTTGCGCTCAAAGGAGTTCGGGGGTATTAGCTGCAAGTCACTCCCTCCCGAGGAGGCGCGCTGCACAAAGCAGATTCCAGGAAAGCGTTTGGGGTGTAAGGGGGGAGGGGGAGAGAACAACGCCGTAATGTGAAAGTGCGCATTCCCCCTTTATGCGAAACTGAATTGGCGCCGTGTTCCCCTCCGAGGGTGGCTGAAATGTCCCTGGGGGTTTCGTGGCGGAAAACCAGGGGGGGGGGGTTGCTCCATGGGGATGGGGTCAAACAGACATCCCGCTTCCATGCGCGCGCCTCCCTTCTCCTAGAGCCGTGCTGGAAATGCGATTTAGCAGGTTCTAGCACCGGAACCTGGCTTGGGAAGCTGAGGCACCAGCCCTATACCCGGGAGGCAATAAAGAACTGGGAGGGGAATGCATTAGGCACGTGCAGAGTGCCATTGCAAGGGGGGTGGAGCAGCAGCCGCAAGTGTTGGTGAGGCAGTGAAATGCCCTGGGAAAAGAAGCCGCGGCCCGGGGCAAAGGTGCTGGGGAACAACGATTCTCCCCCCCCCAGGGAAGGAGGCGCATGTTCACCTTGCAGGCCCTAGTGAAGCGCCTTCCCCTCACTCATCCACCCACTTCTGGTCTATCAGAAACCAGCTTCCCGCCGCCCACCCTGCTTGTTTATCTGTCAGGTGGCAGCCTCTGGAGCAGCAGCAGCAGGAGCTTCCCTGCAAGTGCCGAAGCAGAAGCCTGGAGCGGAGCGGCTCAGGGGCTCGCCCGCTCTCCGGTTCCTGCCCACTTCGCTGTAAAAAGAAAGGTGCGCGGGCTGAGGCAGGAGAATTCCACAAACCGGTTCTCTCCCCCCCCCCCTGCACCAGCTCCTCCGGGCGAGGCCACTTGAAGGGGGGAGGGGGCTTTCAGAGCGGGCAAAGCTAGCCAGGGGTCCCCCCCCTCTGCTTGGGAGTTGCACAGAGTGCCCAGGAGGCAGACGTCGCTGGGGTCTTCCCCGTCAAGTCTGTAGCGAGTCCGCCCTGTGTCTCCCGAGTTGTTTCGGAGTTGGTGCCGAGCACGCTGGCCTGGCTTTACGCGCCGAGCTGTGCCCGGCAGTGAGCCGCAGAGAGGCTGGGAGCCACTGGCCGGATTCTGCCCTCCTCCCAAATTTGAGGGGCAGCGACTGGGGGAGGCGCGGAGAGAAGCTGCAGCCTGGCGCTCTCGGCTTCCTCCTGTTGCGGCCCTGGAGGCCCGCCCAACTCTCCCCCCCCCCCGCGGCCAGCTGGGAGGTCTCCAGGCCCCACCGGGAGGTTGGCATCTGAGGGGGGCGCAACGAGGCGGCCTCGCCTAGGGTGCACAAACCCCTCAGGCCGGCCCTGCCCACATAACTAGGGTCGTCATTACCAATGTGGGTTCAGGGGAACTTCCACCTCAATGGCCTGTTACCTACCCTCAATTCAATGTGTGGTGGGAGGAAAATGTGCGGTCTGAAGCTGCATTAGGCAATGTGATGATGTAATCTCTACCCATGTAACCGCTAATGACACCACCATATTGCTGGACTCTCTAGAGTTCACCTGCAGTTCTAGAATGCTAGAGCATCTGGTGACACAGTAACATCATTTCTGATCACATCTCCAAAAGACTCCATACCATTAGAATATAGAGTTTGCAGAACTAGGTACAATGATTTATCTATTTTACAGTGTAATCCTAAACAAAGTTACACTCTTCTAAGGCCATTAATTTCAATGGATTTAAAAGGATATAACACTGCATAAGGCTGCATTGCATTAATCATTATATAAAACTGTTTAGCAAGGGCTGTGGTGGCTTAGAGGTTAAGATGCTGAGCTGCAGACCAGAAGGTCTGTAGTTTGGCAGTTCGAGACCCTAGTGCTGCATGACAGAGTGAGCTCCCGTCTCTGGCCCCAGTTCCTGCCAGCTTAGCAGTTCGAAAGCAAGAAATTGCAAGTAGTTAAATAGGTACTGCTTTGGTGCGAAGGTAACAGCATTCCATGCACCTCAGCATTTAGTCATGCCAGCCACATGACCACAGAGAAGTCTTTGGACAGCGCTGGCTCTTTGGCTTGGAAACGGAGATGAGCACTGCCCCCTAGAGTCGGATTCGACTAGCTTTTGAGCAAGGGAAACTTTTATCTTTACTAAAACTGTTTAGCAGAATCAATGCGTAGATTATGACTTTTTAAAAAGTGGACTGGTTACATGTTATTATGGTTCAAGATCTAGCTGTGTCTAGAAAAAATGGATTCAGGATTTTCAGAAACCATAATTAACACTTTTTAAATTTTCTCATCAACTGACAGATTTCTACAGATTCTAGAGAAAGGTTAACATCAGATATGTTAAATGTATCAGATATATTAAAAAGTGCTGAGAAATATACTGGATAATTGAGACATGCATTTTTGCAGGCAATATTCTATTTCAGTTGGTTCCAACAGTCAGATATAAAAGTTTCAAATAGTAGACTGAAATGGTATTGTCAAGGTTTCTCTCTCACCCCAGTCCAGGGATGGGAGTTAAACCGATCATTCAGCAACAATTAAACAAACACCAGGAGAATGTCTGTACACTCTCCAGGCTTTACCAGTAGTCATTGCCACCAGGATCTCTCACAAAAGGTCCCCACCAAAGATCAGGAGCAGAGATCCCAACTCCTGGCTGGTCTATAGGACTTATCAACTTTACCAGCTGTGTACCAGGGCTGCAAACAATTAATTAACACAGTGGTAGCCTCCTTAGGCGAATGGCTTAGACACAAGATTCAGTTTTAGAAATCAGGTTGCAACAGAGAAAACAAATCCAGATAATATTGATTATATATTATCTTTATTCAGTGCAAAAGCATGCATATAACATGAGACTAGCAAAAGGTAAGAAAACAAATGATATCTATAGCTTGTTCAGCTCTAACTACACAATAGAGGTATTCCATAGTTACCAGGCTTTTAGAGGTAGATGATTCAGTGTGCAAATAGTCCAAGGTCTCACCAGGGAATCTTGAAAAGGAACCCCATGGTGCTGTGGGCAGCTAAGTCCAGCTTGGCTGCCTAGTAGCAAAACTCCATGGTACAAGCAAACAGCCAGTCCAAAAGAACTCTTTGTTTCCAGAGAGGAACTTCTATTTTCCCATATGGATTATTGCAATTATACCCCTTCCGTCACCACCAGGTATGGCCATTACCCAATCGTGAGACAGTGGGGAGGCGTGCCCAATCTCTGGTTACCATGCGTTGCCAGGCAAGGTATATTTTGATTGGCTACAAGTTGGGCATCTTGTCTGCAGTTCAGTATCTCCAACTCCAGCCTCTTCAAGTGTCCATGTGTCATGTCAGGGAATGCTTTTGATGTGCTAATGTACTGGGCATAGCTCTTCCCATGCTTGGGAAGGTGCCTGAATGTCTCTCTACCCCAGCAAAGGTGTCAAAGTGTCTTGTATATGGATATGAAGCCTGGCCATCTGTGCAGGTGACAAAAGTCACACGGCAGTGTCACCAGCTAAGGCCATCTGGCCCAGGCAGGAAGAATTCAGAAAAGACTTTTTTCTGTACAGGTATGTCTTAAATTGCCCTAGATTTTGTCCTGGTACAAGTTCTCCCAGGCACTTATGGGCTCCAATCCCAGCCTTTCTATTGGCTAGGAGTATAAATCTGCATAATGCAAGTGTGCAACAAGAGCATGCAAAATAATCTTCAGAATCCAGGTGTGGCTTCCTACTGAAGAGCTGCTTTCACATGAAAAATCAGCTCATCGGGAAGATCACTTTGAAATGCTATGATTTCTGTGGGCAAGGAGCGTTTGATTTAGGGGAGCAATCAAACAAGTAAAGTATTCTGTTGAATTCTGAAGTAGTATAGTTCCAGAAGGTTTTTTTTTTTCTTGACATTATAACCTAATTCCAGCCATCCCCAGTTTTTGATATTTTCACAAGAACTGTTCTTTCTTTGTTTGCACTTGGATCTTGTCTTTCCTGATGTGTTTTTCTCTGCTATGAAACACTTTCCAGGGCATCATCTTCTGTTCTCAGTTGAAAGTACAAGACTTGCCTACAACCAATTTGACCTCAAGGATCTTTCCATCAGCCTGCTGGCTGAAAGGCAAACAGTTCCTCTTTCTCTCTCCACAATGGCTACTCCAGAAGTGTCAAACTCATTTGTTACGGGGGCCAGTTCTGACATAAATGTCACTTTGTTGGGCCGGGCCATGTGTGCTATAAAATGTACCACCAGGTACAGGAGATAGAAACTGTATAAAGGACAGCAGATGGTAAGCTCCCAGTTGGTGTATCCTCACTGCAAGGCCCCATGGGCTGAGAGGGGGGTGCAGAGGAAAATGTGCATAGGAGGACTGGAGAGGCAGAAGTGCAGCACTGGGCAGATGCTCCCATGATGCTTGACAGCTACAGATGAGGTTGTTCTGCTGTGCTGAAGCCACAATGGGTTGCTCCATCCATTCTTCCCCCCCCCCCCCAGCACTCCCTCTCTTGCATCAGTTGCTCACAGGCCACATAAGAGCCCTGGACAGGCCAGTTCTGGGCCCCGACCTTATATTTGACATCCCTGGGCTACTCTAAAGAAAGAGAGAATGAGTGCAGCCTGTCTTCCAAGTCACCAGCTCCCTTCGCCTGTCAGACCACATCCACTATTCTGCAGCTGTGCAGAAGGAGAGGAAATGGAGACCTTGTCCAGTGGCCTACCTGGAGCAATTACTGCCCACCTTTTTATCAGCAGCTATTGGTTCTGCAGATTAAGAAGTGAATTACAGCTAGGCCGCTTCCATCATGGACTCCTGGCACTAATTTGTATGTAATTCCTTGGTTAACTGCTTTTTTGAAAAAGAAAAGTGGGTGGTCATAGTAGCAGTCATAATAACAACAATAATGATGATAAATTCCCTGTGGACATCACACGGCTGTCAGCTTCCCGACTGCAGTTGGCTAAGTTCTCTCTTGCAGGCCAGACTCATGACTAGGGTTGCCAACTCTGGGTTGGGGAAATTTGTGGAATTTTGGGGGTGGAGCCTGGGGAAGGGGAGGGTTTGTACAGGCGAGGGACTTCAGTAGGGTATAATGCCGTAGAGGCTGCCCCTCCAAATCCGCCATTTTCTCCAGGGGAACTAATCTCTGTAGTCTGGAGATCAGTTGCAATTCTCAGAGATCTCCAGGCTCTACCTGGAGGCTGATAACCCTATACCTGACAGCTGCATCAATCAGATGCCCAGCATGGCTGAATAGGCTACAAGTGATCAGCCTCAACGATGCAGGCAATGCTGTTGGCTCTGTGTCTGTTTTCCAGCTGTAGCTTGGCCAGAATGCTTCTGTTCTTACTCTTTTGTGTTGATACTGCACAGGAAAGCAGGGATGTACATTGCCAGACTTCCAATATGTGTTTAGCAACTCCCACTTTTTTTTTTTAAATGGCTTTATTTACACAGTTGCTGGGCTCTGCTCCCCCCCCCCCAACTTAGAACGAATAGGAGGATGAATACTTAAAGGATGGAACAAAGAACCAGACAGACCGGGAGCATACAAAACAGAGGCTTCGCAGACAAAACTGTTTATTTGACAAGTCAACCTTGACCCAGAGAGATCCCATCAGTCATGAGCCAAACACGTATGAACCTGGAGCAGAATCAAACAGCATTGTTCTCACAGTCTTTTTACATTACACAATGACAAAGCAGACTTGGTCCTCTCAAGCGGCAAAAGCTAAATTCTCCTACCAAGAATCAGAAACATTTACATTAACAAATACTCATGTTATTTCTATAGGATTATTCTCACTCGCTCATTCAGTGCCAGCAAGAGCACTTCCAGTAGAGACTGGGCACATGATCCAGCATGAGAAGCAATATTCCTTACACCCAGATGTTCTTTGATTTTTAAACCACTAACGTCTGTTTCCTAATATTCTCCCTTTCTTAAGCAGCTGTTTTACAGACGATAACACTCTTCAACAGGTATGCAACCACCTACTTGGTCTCAAGAAAAGAAGCATCTGTTTGCATTTTGCAAGTATTTTAAATTTGTTTTCACTGCTTAGAATTGTCTAATTGTTGGAATATAATTCACAAAAACATGTTATGAGGACTCTCCAGACCCAGAAAAAGGAATCCAGTCATTCAGTTGTTAGAAGCACAAGTCCCTCTTTTTCTGGACCAAGAAAGGGACAGCAGTGTATCTTGGCCACAGTAACTGCTCACAGGTTTTCTGTTTGTGGCCGGTAATAATGCATTTGAAACTCAAGGAAAAATAATGAACATCTAAAAAAACCCCAGTCATTCAAGATTTGGACAGTGATTTTAGACAAATTGTTTCCCCTTCTAAGCTGGCAGTAGCAAGGCTTGTTGTACGCTCTACCAAGTGAATGTAAAAACTGGAGGGTAGAGTCAATGTAGAGAGGGTAAGACCCACTGAATTCAGTGGGACTTACACCTAAATAAGTGTGCACAGGACTGCAGAAGATCCTATGGTTCTATACAACAGCTCCTGCTGTTAAATGAAACTAAGAATAGGTCAGCATGCTAACAGTACAAATCCTCTTGCTTCAAAAAGAGTTTCTGTTTGTTCAGTATTCATAAGATTGCTAAAATTGTTGTAAGAAACGGAAAACTACTGTAAATGTTCTTAAAATAATCTGCTCTTTCATGATATAATGTTCGGTGTATTCAGAAGTGGCCTCTAGACCTCACTGATTCACATTCACCTTCTCCACATTAAATTTCAAATTTCCTGAGCAAGAGGCTAGGTAACTAGAGGAAACAGGGGAAGGTCCAGGAATGGATCTCTGGCTTGTGTTGTGATCAGTAAATGGCCACTGTCGGGGAAACACCCATTCAGATTGGGACTGTGGTACAGGGGGCAGAAAGACTTAACTCTCCACACCTTTTTCTCAACTCAGTCACCCCTCCAGAGCTCACATTTGTCCAGCTGGGGGAAATAAGCAAGCAATATATTTATTTATTTATTTATTTATTTATTATTACTTCAATTTATACCCCGTGCTCCCCAAATATAACAAGGAACAGCTATACTGGGTAGGCAATGGGTGTTTGAGATCAGGAAAACAGTTTTTACCCCATGCCCACCATATTCCAGGTTCAAATGGTAACCACAATGGCTGCTTTTTAGAGCTTATTTTGGCAGGAACTTTCTCAGAGATGGTTGTTTTACAGTTCCTATGATGAAGCAGTGTGTGAAATGCATAGGGTGAAACATAATTAAACTATTTTTTCTATTGTACCATCATTTCCCCCCCTCTGTATCGTTGCAGCATCCCCTTTTTTGCACTTGTCATTTACCAATAAAAAGCTTGCTGGAGAACCAGTATTAGATCTTCAAGCATTTCATTTAGTTAAGACTTCATACAGAGCTTTGGAAAGGTTCAACACTTAGGAATGTATGTCACCTAAGGGTAACATTTCTAACCTAGATAGATTCAGGTGGATAGCCATGTTGGTCTGAAGCAACAGAACAACGCTTGAGTCCAATGGCACCTTTAAGACCAACAAAGTTTAATTCTGGGTATAAGCTTTCATGTGCATGTATCTGAAATAGTGTGCATGCACATAAAAGCTTATACCCAGAATTAAACTTTATTGTTGTAAAGGTGCCACTGATTCCTAACCTAAGATCAGTAACAAATGACTTTCCTTCTGCTGCCTTACTATGAACAAAACTTTTATTTTCCTCTGCCAGGTGACTTTTTCAAGTTACCATCCCCCATCATTCAGAAAGTCTGATGTGCTTTGGGGTCACTAACGAGTGTGAATGCAACATATCTAATGGTTGAAATTGGCCACATTCTTCTAAACCAGTGATCAGAGTGATCACAAATTGGGTGGTCCATTTTCGCAACTATTCCATGGGATTAAAGTGACAAAGGGCTGATTTTCATGTTCCACAGCAGCAGCAGCAAAGGAAGTAACATGACTTGTGCTTTCCCTCTGCAATTGATTTTTATGCAGAGCCAGGGGTCATTTCATAGAAAAAGAGCTGCAGGAGCTCATTAGCATAACTTATTAGCATGTGCCACACCCCCTGACATCACCGGAAGTGTGCACCAGCCCCCCTGACAGGCAGAAGCACCTGGGATCCATTCTTTCCCCCCTCTCCCTTCCATTCACCTCCAAGTCGGGCGAAGGAAAAGGGGAGGGGGAGGATCTCAGGCGCTTCTGCCTGACAGAGGTGCTGGCATGCCCACAGCCAGCCTGGGTGAATTTATAGAATCATAGACTCATAGAGTGGGAAGGGACCTCCAGGGTCATCTAGTCCAACCCCCTGCACAATGCAGGAAATTCACCAATACCCCCCACACACCACAGTGACCCCTGTTCCACGCCCAGAATATGATTAAAAAAAAAACTCCAAGATCACTGGGGGCCAAACTGGCCTGGAAAAAAATTGCTTCCTGGCCCCAAAGTGGCAATCAGCATTTCCCTGGGGGTGTAAGAAAGGGCCACAAGAACTAAGCACTGATGCAACTCTTCCTGGTCTACCTCTGGTGATTTGCCTAAGTTCACACAATCAGCATTATGATCCTTTTAAAGTTGAAAGCATGATATAAATGCAAAGGACTATTTGTAAGATTATCTGTAAAACACAAGACCAGGAAGGCATCTCACTTCTGGCATTCACTTGGAGAGACCCTATCACTCAGCTTCCATTGCCCCACACGCACCCCACACTGGAATAAGAACATAATATCAGGCCATTTGTTGTTGTTCAGTCGCACAGTCGAGTCCGACTCTTTGTGACCCCATGGACCAGCTCCCGCCAGGCCCTCCTGTCTTCCGCCGTCCTCTGTAGTTGGCTCAATTTTATGTTCGTTGCATCTATGACACTGTCTAACCATCTCATCCCTTGCCATCCCTGTCTTCTTTGACCTTCAATCTTTCCCAGCATCAGGGTCTTCTCCAGTGAGTGCTCCCTTCTCATTTGGTGGCCAAAGTATTTGAGCTTCAGTTTCATTATCTGGCCTTCCAGGGAACAGTCAGGGTTGATTTCTTTGAGGATTGACTGATTTGTTCTTCTTGCAGTCCAAGGGACTCTCAAGAGTCTCCTCCAGCACCATAGTTCAAAAGAATCTATTCTTCGGCGCTCGGCCTTCCTTATAGTCCAACTCTCACAGCCATACATGACTACTGGGAATACCATTGCTTTGACCATGCGGACTTTTGTTGGCAGGGTGATGTCTCTACTTTTTATCATGCTGTTTAGGTTCGCCATCACTTTCCTCCCAAGGAAATCTTTTAATTTCATGGCTGCTGTCACAGTCTGCGGTGATCTGGGATCCCAGGAACGTGAAGTCTGTCACTACTTCCACGACTTCCCCTTCTATTTGCCAAGGAGTGATGGGGCCGGATGCCATGATCTTAGTTTTTTTGATGTTGAGCTTCAAGCCCACTTTTGCGCTCTCCTCTTTTACCCTGAGCAAGAGGCTCTTTAGGTCCTCTTCACTTTCTGCCATTAGAGTGGTATCGTCTGCATATCTGAGGTTGTTGATCTTTTCCCCAGCAATCTTAATTCCCGCTTGTGATTCATCCAGGCCAGCATTTCGCATGATGTACTCTGCATATATATTAAATAAGCAAGGTGACAATATACATCCTTGTCGTACTCCTTTTCCTATGCTAAACCAATCAGTTGTTCCATATCCGGTTCTAACTGTCGCTTCTTGGCCCTTATACAGGTTTCTCAAGAGACATGTGAGGTGGTCTGGTACTCCCATCTCTTTAAGGACCTGCCATAGTTTGTTGTGATCCACACAGTCAAAAGCTTTAGCATAGTCAATGAAGCAGAAGTAGATATTTTTCTGGTACTCTCTTGCTTTCTCCATAATCCAGCGAATGTTGGCAATTTGATCTCTAGTTCCTCTACCTCTTCGAAACCCAGCTTGTACTTCTGGTAGTTCTCTATCCACGTACTGTTGAAGCCTAGCTTGTAGGATCTTGAGCATGACCTTGCTAGCGTGTGATATGAGTGCAATTGTGCGATAGTTTGAACATTCCTTGGCATTGCCCTTCTTTGGGATTGGAATGTATACTGATCTTTTCCAATCCTGTGGCCACTGTTGCGTTTTCCAAATTTGCTGGCAAATGGAGTGCAGAACTTTAACAGCATCATCTTCTAAGACTTTGAATAGCTCAGCTGGAATACCATCACCTCCACTAGCTTTGTTGTTAGTAATGCTTTCTAAGGCCCATTTAACTTCACATTCCAGGATGTCTGGCTCGAGGTCAGTGATTATACCGTCGTGGTTGTCAAGGACATCATAGGGTATATTCTGGGGGCTGGAGGGGAGGGGATTTGAGAGAGAGGCTCCGAAATCACAGGGTAGCTGCTGGAGCCTCTCCTCAAGATACCCGCCATGTTTCAGGAACATTGAACCAGGGGGTCCAATTCTACGAGCCCCCAAACAGGTTGCCCCATCCCCTCCATTGTTCTCTATGGTGGGGAAAAAGTTACTTTATGGTGGGGAAAAAGCTACCCTACAAGTTTGGAGCCTCTCCCTCAAACTCCCTCCCCTCCAGTCCCCAAAATATACCCTATGTTTTTGCCATTGACTTCAATGGCCCATAAGATATAATGGGGCCGAATTTGACTTTCGGCTGGCCCTTTTTCAGGCCAGCGATCTAGCGCGGAGCCTGAAAAAGAAGGGTAGGGTGGAGCGGTGGCTCTGCAGGCCATTTTTCAGGCATGGAGCCTGAAAAAGGCAGGGAGGGCAGCTCAGCAGTCCTCCCCCCCGCAGTGGTTGCAGCTGCCACCGAAAGCAGCGGCGTAGGGGGCCATAACTTTTTAAGGAGCCCCTAAGGACAGCTGGGGGAGCCAGAATGACCTCTCGCAAGAGAGGTGGGATTTGCCCCTACGAGTCCAAGACCACCACCCCGAGGCTCAGGGAGGCAGGAGAACATTTCGCCCCTCCCCCCCGTCGCAGCTGCTGCCGAGAACAGCACAGGCAGCCATAACCTTTTAAAGATCTCCTAAGGAGAGCTGGGGGAGCCAGAATGACCTCTTGCATGTGATGTCCGAGCGGCTTTGCCCATACAAGTCCAAGGCCACCACCCCAGGGCTCAGGGAGGCGGGAGGATGTTTCACCCCCCGCCCCCACCGCAGGCATCGCAGCTGCCACAGAGAATAGCGGCAGCAGCCATAACTTTTTAAGGAGCCCCAAAGGAGAGCTGGGGGAGCCAGAATGACCTCTCGTGTGTCACATGCGAGAGGTGGAATTTGTCCCTACGAGTACAAGGCCACCACCCCAGGGCTCAGGGAGGCAGGAGAACGTTTCGCCCCGCCCCCCGCTGGTGTTGCAGCTGCCACTGAGAACAGCAGCGGCGGCCATAACTTTTCAAAGAGCCCCTAACAAGAGCTGGGGGAGCCAGAATGACCTCTCGCATGTGCTGTCTATATGCGAGAGGTGGAATTTGCCCCTACGAGTCCAAGGCCACCACCCCGGGGCTCAGGGAGGCGGGAGGACGCTTCCCCCCCGCAGGCATTGCAGCTGCTGCTGAAGACGGCAGCCATAACTTTTTAAGGAGCCCCAAAGGAGAGCTGGGGGCGCCAGAACGACCTCTCGCGTGTCACATGCGAGAGGTGGAATTTGCCCCTATGAGTCCAAGGCCAACACCCCGGGGCTCAGGGAGGCAGGAGAACGTTTTGCCCCCCCCCCGCAGGCATCACAGCTGCTGCCAAGAACAGCAGCGGCGGCCATAACTTTTTAAAGAGCCTCTAAGGAGAACTGGGGAGCCAGAATGACCTCTCACGCGAGAGGTGGAATTTGCCCCTACGAGTCCAAGGCCACCACTCCAGGGCTCAGGGAGGCAGGGGAACGTTCCCCCATCACCATGTCCCAACTGATGGCTGGTGGGAGCAGAGGGTGGGGCTTATGTGCCCGCCCCCTGGGCTCCTGACTGGCAGAGCGGCGCTCCGGTGCGCTCCGGCAGGAACTGAGGTCTGTGCAGAGGAAAGTTCATGTTCTCTTGTGTAGCATGCAGGGACGGGGCCCACATCTCCCTGCAAGATTTACACATGACACCAAAAGTGAGGGAAGAGGAAGCATGATTCCCCCCCCCTCTTATCTGCTTATCTTCTCACTTCTGAGAAACATATGAGGCAACCTACAGTTATCTCAGTGTCAGAAGGGGTGGCGGGGATAAGAATGGGACTGTGAATCCATAGGAAGTAGCATCCAGACTTGGATGGCTTTCTGGAATAATACTATCATTTTCTAAAATTCAGAGTTCTTAATGCCTGGAAAGACAAAAAAAAATACAACAAAGGACATTTCTGTATCACAGAATTAAGAACTTGTAAGGGTATCTATCAGCCCTCTGAAATGCCCTGCAAAGATAAGTTAGCTACTGAGTTACCATGGGGGAAATGCAGACTCAGGGAGAGGGAATGAAAAGTGGACGAAAAATCTCTCCCTGCATCTTGTAACAGGTTGTTAAATATTGCCATTCAAGATGGAAAAATAAATTTTAAAGTCCTAGAGCAGGTCTCAGAACCCTATTAATAGAAATTAGAGGAAAATCTAATAGGAAATGACAGAGAGCGAACATTTCTTCTCATGGCTCTCTGGGGAAAACATGTAGACTGAGAGATGACACATTATCTCTCCAAATCCCCATGAGTCCAATAGCCACGGCATTCACCCTGCAAATAATAATAATAAATACAGACTGAAATGACTCCAGCTATTCCGGTCCTAATAGATGGGCTGAAATAGTGGCAAATTCAGATACAGAGAACATCTTTTCAATAAAAGTGGAAAGGGTTATTAATAATGTTAATGGACTATCATGCAGCTTCTCATGCTGAGAAGCACATATAGCTTCTCATGCAGTTTTATTATTTTTAATAACTATTCTTCTGGGCTCTCTTGACTCCCCTCCCCCCTCTGTCTGAATATACACCTTGCAGTGGTGTTATATTCTGCCATATGTTGGCTACATCTTGGAAATGCATCCTGGGAATTTAGCCAAATCAATGGTGTGATATTTTCTTATGAGCCTCATCTTTACACTTGCTATGGCAACACACACAGGCCATACCAGCAGCAGTTCTAAAACTTTACAAAACATTTCTGTTAAGGGCCTATGATAATAAACACTCATCTGTCCTAGGGACAAGGATGCCTTCTGGAGAACAATATTGTGCTCGGTAGAAATCATAATACAACAGAGTGTGCATTATGAGTGTGCATTATGAAACTCCCAATCCAAAGATATACATGGAAATCACTAGTTTGGGTCATTATTGTTATTTCCCAAAATGAGAATAGGAATCTGAGATTCTTGGGAACTACAAGCTCCCCTCCACCAAACATTCTGGGGCTTTCCCCCCCAGGTTCAAGTGCTTACCAGCAATGCAGCGTGTGCTCATGCTGTTGTTATGTGGATGTTATGGGCTTTTCTCCCTTCCAAACTGATGCTTGCAAGGGAGTAGCCGAGAATGCTGGCAGCCAGTCACTTCGGAGAAGAGCCTCAGATAGCTGCACTTCTTCATTCCCTCCTTTATGGGAGCGAAGTCTTTGCAAGTCCAGTGCCTGGTGGCATCTTCTGCAGAGGCCCCTAGAATCCAATTTACTTGATCCAATTTACTTGAAACTTGGAGATACTTTCGTGGACTGGCAGCATGAGCTCTGCTACAATTTTGGTGTCATTTGGTTGAAAACCAGCTACTCTAGTTCCCCCCACAAGCAGAGGTCATTTCGGGGGGGATCGCGGGGGATCGCAGTTCCCCTGGGTGAGGTGCAGGGGGTGGGGCACACGACGAAGCCCCGCCCCTTCTTCCAGCTGCCCCCTTCTTCCAGCCTCATTCTGTTGCAGAAGGAGGAAGAAGCAGGAGGGTAAGTTGGCGTCCTCCCCCACTGCCTGGCCGAGGCCACTTCACGTGGGCTCCGCAAGGACTCCCAGCCCCATCCAGGAGCTTCCCCGAGGTAGCTGTGTTAGTCTGTTGCTGAAAAATAGTCCAAGAGTTCAAATAGCACCTTTAAGACTAACCTTTAAGACTAAGACTAACTGAGTGGTGGGTGTGGCCTTATGACACACTTCCGGTGATGGCAGCGGGTGTGGCCTTATGACACACTTTTGGTGATGTCAGGGGGTGTGACATATGCTAATGAGTTATGCTAATGAGTTCCCCTAGCTCTTTTTCTACGAAACGACCCCTGCCCACAAGTCCTTTCTCACTTTGTGAAAGGAAACAAACAAAAGACCACAACAAGGAAGGATGGCAAACACAAGAGTCTTCAGTAGAAAGATGAAAGAAATGTATTCTCAGTTGGTCATCGTAAGAGTGGGGAAATAAAACGAATGCAAACTTTTTTTGTTTTCGTTTTTGATGCTGGTGGCCAGAGCCATTTCCCCCCAATAGGAAACAATGGAGAGAAATGAGCCTATGACAAGCAGTACCTAATTCAGGGGTCTGTAAAATTGAACCATCAGTCTAACTTGCTTGAAACTTATGGGATCTTTAGATTAGAAGGAGGACTATGGTCTTTGCAAATTTGATGTCATTATCTTTATAAACAGCTGCCCCAGACAGATTCTGTATTGAACGTAATGGTCCGGAACCTCTGGAACCCAAACAATTCCAACCAAAAACCTGAGGAGGAATGGCACCTCTAGTTCTATCCTATGGCACAAAATAATCATAAGAACATAAGCGCATAAGAGAAGCCAATGTTGGATCAGGCAAATGGCCCATCTAGTCCAACACTCTGTCGCACAGTGGCCAAAAATACCAGGTGCCATCAGGAGGTCCAGCACTGGGGCCAGGACACTAGAAGCCCTCCCACGGTTGCCCCCCCAAGCACCAAGAAGACAGAGCATCACTTGCCCCAGACTGAGAGTTCCTATCTATACCTTGTGGCTGATAGCCACTGATGGACTTCTGCTCCTTGTGCTTATCTAATTCCCTCTTGAAGCTGTCCATGCCTGTAGCTGCCACCACCTCCTGTAGCAGTGAATTCCGTGTGTTAATCACTCTTTGGATGAAGAAGTACTTCCTTTTATCTGTTCTAACCCAAGTGTTCAGCAATTTCATTGAGTGCCCATGAGTTCTTGTATTGTGAGAAAGGGAGAAAAGTACTTCTTTCTCAACCTGCTCTATCCACCTGAAAAACTCTGGTTCAAGTTGAACCAATGAACATGACAATGTCATTTATACCCCTATATTGCATTGCACTGCTCAAAACATGAAACCATTTCAACTTGCAACCCTTTTCCATCCCTGTCTAGTACAATACAAGCACCTCAATTGTACTGCTTCCTGGTTAGAAAAATATTGCTCAAGAAATCATCTTCAGTAATAAAGATCAATGGGGTGATCTTAGTGATTCGGGCCCTGGGCCAAAGCCTCGAATCACTGCCACCCAGCCAGGGCGAAGCAAGGGGTGTCCCACCATCAGCAAGGTGGGAAGGAGCCACCGCTACCACTGGAAGCCAGCTGTCCAAGCTCCAGACTGGGCGGATGTGGGGAGGGAGCAACAGGAGCCTGCTCTTCTTCTTTTCCTCCTTCTTTAGGGGGCCAGGGCTGTGAGCGGTTGACCCTCACCCAGCATGGGATCTGGAGCAGCTGCCCCTGTTGCCCATTGATGAAGACTGCCTTGAAGGTCAATTGTAAGCAAGTAGAAAGTGCTCAGTACAAATTGCTCTTGCAATGCTGGCCTTGAAAACAAGAGATTCAGAACAGATGGGTGCGATCATACGCACAATTAGCCCTGCCATAGGCGCGAATGCCGGGCAAAGGGCACAATCAGACTTGAACATCTGGGAAGCGCCCCGCACCCGTTGGCAACCCATTTTGCTCTGCCACAAAAGCGGAGTAAAAAAAACACCGGGGAAAATCCAGTAGTAAACAGGTTGTGATGGGCCATGGATGGAGTTTCCCGTGTTTGATCACTCCAGCATGCTCTCATGGCATCGGGATGGTCTGATCAGGCCATCCTGACGCCGTGCTGTTGTCCCCCCCCTTCTCAGTATGTGCATCATCGCAAACTCCATGGGGAGACCTCAGTGCAGAGATGTGATTCCTCGATTCCTCGTGTAAGCTCATGGGAAACAAACAGCAAAAAAAAACCCCAAACCCCGACTCACTCACGATTGCATCTGATCACACAGTGGCGGGCCATGCCCGCAGCTTCCAAGGACTGTGCGATTGCACAATTGCGGGTCAAATCCCTCCGGAGGAAATAGCCTCACTTCCCCCCCCCCTTTATCTCACGCGTGTGACTGCCCCCTATGAGTCTTTTTTAAAAATGGAGTATTCCTGGTTTGTATGTCTTTGGAGACAGCCTTCCGGAAACTCTGGGGCTGCGGTCACACCGGCTAAATATTCCACTTTCAATCCACTTCATTGCACTTTCCAACTGGATTTCTTACTGTGTGAACTGGCAAAATCCAGCTGGAAAGGGCATGGAAAGTGGATTGAAAGTGGATTATTTAGCGTGTGCAACCGCAGCCTGGATGTTGTTAATAAAGAAGCTGCTTCCTCACTTTCATAACACTGCACTAATTGAAGTCACCTAGTATGCATTCTCCTTCATGTGGCTCTTTAAGGGAGTTAGTTCTCCAGGTGTCAAAAGTCTGGTAGACCCAAAGGGGATTCAAGACAGATGCTGCTCCTTTCAGTGCTGTTGCCCCCCCCCCTTTCAGCTTTGGTGCCCCTAAGATGCACTTGGTTAGCAATCAGGACAGCTGCATGATTAAAAGAGAGAAAGGCTTGCTTCTCCAGTTCTACACATGGATGCAAGGAAGAAGTGTTTTATATCACCGTGCTTTCCTTGCAGAAAGTGGGGAGGGGGGCTGAAGGGAAAAATAAAATTATAGAGTAGCAGAGAAATGAAATGTTTGAACAGAAAATAATTTCCCTAACTTGTAGCCTGTGGGCATAACCTGTCATAACTCTGCATGAATTGAACAGTCAGGGAGTTCAAGTTTGCAGCAGCTTACCATAAACTAATATGCTTCATCCCTTCATCCTCAGAGACAGGCAGTTCCACATTTTAGAGGAGTCACTGCTTAGCAAACAAAGACAGGGTGGTGGGTGGGGGTCCAATATAATTAGGAAGAAAAGATGGAGCTCAGAATAAGCCAAGATATTCTATCAGCCATCTTGTGTATTGTGAGGTGAGGGATTTAAGGAGAATGTTATACACTGTATATGTAAACCACATGGAATTACTAACTTCTAAGATATTGATTGACTGATGGATTGTTTGATAAATACCATGAATGTGCATGGGCTTTATGGAGTACGGGAAGACAGGCCCCTGCCCCAATGAATATACAATGTAAAATTTTCCATAAGGGCCACAGCAAATTGAAGGAGGACAGTGGAGGTGGGAGGGTACACAGAAGAAGCATGTGCCCATCTACACCTTTGACCAACACTGTGGTTCTACACACTGATTGGTCATGGTTATGCACAGTACAGCCATATGTTCAACCAAATCTCCTTCTCCTCAAATCAGGGCATTTATTTGTCCTGCAATGAGATTACTATGTAAAACATAAACACACAACTTTTTATTTGTAAGAATTTTACAGAGCAACATACAAATATTAAAATAATAATACTATAAGAAAGGGAAAGACTATAGAGAAAATAAAAATGGGGGTGATACAGGAGAGGGAGTGTGGAAAGAGCAATAATGTTGTAATGTAGCTATATTACTCAAATTAACAAACACCTGTAAGAAGAAGGAAATACCATTAAACGGTGTGTTTGGCTGCAACCCAAAGGCCTCTGCCACACAGGCAAGAAAATGCGGGGGGAAGGCGTGGCTGTTTGCCCTGGAGCAAACTAACGCACGACTGCGCGATCAGGCGTCGGGTTGAGGTCCCGTCGAGCTCCCGTGGTTAGGGGGGAGGTGCCGATCACACAACGCGGCAAAGAAGCAGAGCGGCGCGGCAAACGGGGTTGTGTTTTTTTTAAAAAAAACCCTGAAATGTGCGCATACGCCATTGTGTGCTTGTACGCATCCGTGGAGACTTGGGGGGAAAAAACCTTTTTGCGAGGGGACATGGGCGGGCACCAGAACTACCACTGGAAATGCGATGAGATGCCCACCCTTGCCCCGCGGGTTCCGGAAACTAGTACCTCCGAGGTACTAGTTTTTTACCCCTCATCTTTGGCTGGAAGCCTCAGGTGCGCCACAGGAGCTCTACGCTCTATCGCACTCAAAAAATCCACCTAGCTTCCGTCTCTCTAGCGTGCCTAATGCTCCGTGTGACTGGGGCCTAAGAACACTTTCCTGGAAGTAAGTCTGCTGAATAAAATTGGACTAGCTTCTGAATAAACCTGCTTAAGTTTGTTCCCTTTGTAAGGTAAGTAAGTTCCTGTGACACATTGATAAAGACGTGACTCAGGAAGAATTATCCATATCCAAAGGGAGCGGTGGCGCAGGCAGTTAAACGCCTGCCAGTAAAATCATTAGCGAACAGCCACAATGGCTGTTCGAATCCCCACCGCGGCCGGAGTGAGCTACCGGCCCCAGTCCCAGCTCCCGCCAACCCAGCGGCTCAAAAGTAACTACAAGTAGAGAAATGGGTACCTGCCTTAGAGGCGGGGGGCACCCTCCTCCTGGTTCCGTGCCAGGACGGTTGATGGCGACGGCAGCAAGAGAGAAGCGGCAGCGAGGAAGAACAATGGCGGCATCCGGCGGACCGTGGAAGTGACGACGACATCGGAGTGAGGCGGAGCCGGATGACGCAACTGCAGAGCGACGCGGCGTGGCTGGAGCCCGACGGGACGAGTAGCCGGAGAAACGCCGCAGTCCTGAGCAGTGCACACCAACGGAGGATCCACCTGAAGCCCGCCGATGGTCGCCGCTTGCCGGAGCACTGAGACTGCACCTGAGCCGCCAAGAAGGAGAGAAGCCCGCCGTCTGGGTGCTGTTAGGCAACCCCTCCCCGCACAAATTGTCGCCCTAGGTAGGATTCAACTACTGACGTAGTCTACTTGTAAACCGCTCTGAGACCCACTAGGGGTCATGAGCGGTATAGAAATCACATGTAAATAAAAAATAAATAAAATAAAAAATATAATTCAGGAATGAATACCACACGTTGAACTGAAAGTTCACCTTCATGCATCCTTCTGCCTGATCCATTCATCCATGAGATTGTGGGCCCAAATTCTAGTATATAGGGCAGATAATAGTGATGGTAGCATAGATATCCAGTGAAGTGCCACTAGAGCCAGAGTGGTGCAGTTGTTAGAGTATCCGACTAGGATCTTAGAGACCCACATTCAGTCTGCGATAGGAGCTTGCTTGGATGACCTTGGGCAAGTCACTTTCTCTGTCAGCCTACCCAACCCCAAAGGGCTGTTACATTGAGGATAAAATGGAGGAGAGAAAAACAATGTAGTAAGCCATTCTAGGTCCCCATAGAGGGATAAAAGTATAACTATCCAAAAACATAAATAGTGCTCTATCTTGCTGGTACCAAAGGACTGGAAACAAGTTGTTTACAAAGTAGATGGTCTTGATTCTTTGAGAAAAACACCTAGAAGTTATGCTGCAATTAATCACATCTGATGAAATACTTTGTCCCAGAAACTTGTCTTGCCACATATTTAATAGAAATCCATGTATAAGAGATTATTATATTTAAAAAATAATTGCAACAAATGATCTTGCAGCAATGTACAACTTAATTTCTGGGTTATAAGGGAGGGCTTGTGAGCTGACCAAGAGGAATTCTATTTTTTTTCCTCCCAAAAAGATGGAGTGTGCAATCCGCAGTGTCACCAGCCTCCCTGGGTCCACAAGTCACAGAGACTTCTCAATACCCTGATAGCATCCATCTATAACACAAGATGGAAAGGGCTGGAAACTCAAGGTAGCAAAAGGTCTTAGAGTGACAAGATTCCACAGCTCAAGGTAGCCCTTCAGATTTATGTGTTGCCTTCCTAAAAGAGAAACAGTTTGATATGCCTGAGCTATAAATAGCTGTCAGATCTGATCATCTACCGGCATGATCCATTCAGAGCTTGATTTGAGTCACAGTGTTCTTGCATCTCCAGCTAAGCTCTGAGAAACCAGAAGAAGCATACCTGTCTGAATCAAAATGATGAGGACTTGTGTAGTGTAGTGGTTAAGTGCGCGGACTCTAATCTGGGACAACCAGGTTTGATTCCCCACTCCTCCACTTGCACCTGCTGATGTGACCTTGGGTTAGTCACAAGCTCTGGCACAGCTGTCCTTGAAAAAGAGCAGTTTGTGTCAGAGTTCTCTCAGCCTCACCCACCTCACAGGGTGTCTGTTGTGGGGAGGGAGATAGCCGCTCTGAGACTCCAAGTGAAGGGCAGGGTATAAATCCAATATCTTCTTCTTCTTCTCTTCTTCATTTGACAACCTATAGATTTACTGAAGCATAAGCTTTTGTGGGCTGCTGAAGCCCAGGTCAACTGATGTAATAGGCTGTAGCCCATGAAAGCTTATGCTGCAGTTAATCTATAATATATCATAAGACTCTTTTTTTTTGTTTTTACTGCACTGAGGAGGGGGTTGGACTAGATGGACCATATGGCCCCTTCCAACTCTATGATTCTGTGATTCTAGACTAATACACCTATACCACTGGAATCAGTCTGAATCAGATCCTAGAATAGACATAATACTAGAACTTGAAACACTCACTGAAACTGCTGGGAAATAAGTTCCGGAAAGAGAACAGGAAATGCTTCTTGATTTAACTAGTAATTAAACTGTGGAATCCATTGCCATAGACATAGTGATGGCCACAAGTTTTTAAAAAGGGGGTAGATAAATTTGTGGAGGAGAGGTCTACCAATGGCTAGCACTCACTGTGACTGAAGAAAGATTCCATATACAGAGAGAACAAATCTTTGAATACTAGCAGCTGGGAGGCAGCAGCCTCTACACCATATTTGTTTGATCCCCTCAGGCAACAGGTTGACCACTGTGTGAAACAGTAGGCTGGACTAGCTGGACCACTGGTCTGATCCAGCAGGTTCTTATGTTCTTATGAATGCATCCAATTGCCCTTAAAAATCCTGGTTTCAGGAATCTGCCTTCATACTTATAAGATCAAAGAATCATAGAGTTGGACGCAATGTTCCCTCTAAGCTGAGTTAGTGTGAGCTAGCTCATAGTTTTTAGCCTCCGGCTCCCACATTTTTGTCTTAGCTCAGGAAGTATAGCTCCAGAGCAAACTAATTTATGCAGTAGCCAAATCGCTTGCTCACAACTTTAATGCCAGTAGCTCACAAAGTAGAACTTTTGCTCCCAAGACTCCACAGCTTAGAGGGAACATTGGACTTGGAAGGGTCCAGGGTCATCTAGTCCAACCCCCTGCACAATGCAGGAAATTCACAACTACCTCTCCCCCATCCCCCCCAGCGACCCCTGCTCCATGCCCAGAAGATGTAAAAAAATTGCTTCCTGATCCCAAAACAGCAATCGACATTTCCCTGGGCATGTAAGAAAGGGCCACAAGAACTAAGCACTGATGCATACCCTCCCTGCCTTCCCTCTCATGATCTGCCTAAGTTCACAGAATCAGCATTGCTGTCAGATGGCCATCTAGCCTCTGTGGCAATTGCTGGTCACCTGATATGGAGCCCTGGAAAGATAATATCCCAGGGTACATTGTTGTACCCACCCTCCATGACTGAGCAGCAGCCAAATAAAGGGCAAGGGCCTAAACACTCACCAAGGTATGAAGAAATAGGAGAGGGTTGGTTTATGTTGTACAGGTGCAGCCACACTTTGCCTTAGCAAAGACTTGTACATTGTACACCATCACAAGTACTAGTCTGATTCATTTCCTTTCCAGTTCAGGGAAGCCATAATGATGTGAGAGAGATTCTTTACTGAGCTTCATGTATGTGCACCATGTCCAATTAGGTCTGTCCCCTTTTCGACTCCATTTTTATCCTGAGGTACAGGTCCATAAATGACAAAACACTTTTTGTAAGGGTCATCTCTACTCAGGGTCAATTCTGCTATGAAGCCAACTGAAGTGGTCATCTCAGGCAGTTAATGGGCAGGAAAGGGAAGTGGCATTCTGTCCCACCCACTCAGGAACCCCTACCACCTCTGACTCACCTATCACTTCAACCTAGGACCTGGAGTAGCTAATTTGCCTTGCTTTCTTCACCCAGCCCCTTTTAAAAACAGTGAGGCAAGCCATATATTCCCTACAAGGCTTCTTGAACAATCACAAAATTCCTTCCTGTCATGACAGCTAGGACCATCCTTTTGGTTTCCTAAGCAAACACGGTAATCAGCAAATTGCCAAGACAACCAAAAAGATGGCCAAACACTTGTGAATGGAAAGAGTCTTGTGACAATTTGGGAATTCCTTTAGAACATATATGGTTTCCTACATCATTTTAAAAGGTGGATGGGGCAGAGAGGGCAAAGGAAATTATCTACTCTAGCTCCTAGGAAGAGGCAGCAGAGATCAAGCACAAAGCGGAGAATACACAGAGTGGCCTCAGGTGACAAAATGTAATGATATATATCCCTAACTATCTAGGCTTTCCATATGAGCCTGAGGGCTAGTGGTTTGCCAGCACCTCCTAGTGAACATAACAGCACAGACAAGACTTAAAAAGAGAACTTCCTGGCTTACACTCTTAGGCTTGTGTGAGTACTCACATAGTGGAATGAGTCCTCATAAAGAAAGTATTTTTCCATTTACAACACCAGCAAGTCATGGAGAAGATCTGCCTCCAGCCCTTATTTAAGAACATTCAGCTATTGTGAGCCTCCACCTGCACTGTGAAGTCATATAAACCAGATCCACATATACCATCCTGGAGGAAACTAGGACAAACCTTACTACTATACCAGGTACTACTATACCTACCACTATACTATTACTACTACTACACCAGGTCAACATATACATGAGCATATAGAGCTGGCATACACTGAGTCAGACCATTGGTCTATCTATATAACTCAAGTAACCATTCACTAACTTGCCAAGTAACTACTCACTTTCATTACAGTGGTCAGACGGCAATGAATTTTTATAATCCTCACTTAGTGCTTAGTCCACAGTTCAAAAGGGTGTTGATGTTGTTGCATATTAATTTTTTGCTCTTCATTTCTCTACTTCACATTACAATGTGGAGCGCAAATGCAGTTGGTAGATGTACCCCAAGTACCATGCTAAGATGAAACACTGTATTCCTGTTGTGATCTGGAGGGCATAAGTACTTGGCATGCTGTTTTAATTGTACTGTCACTGTCGCATCATTCATTCATTAAATAGGCAAACAGGATTAAAGACAACAAACCATTACAAACAGAAGTGCTCAGAAGGAAACCGAAGAGGCATGCAGGTCTGGAGATAATAAACTATCATTTTGTTGGCTTTGATGAGGCAGAAAAAGAAATAAATTACCTTTTGTCACCTTGTCCATTTCTTCCCAGAAGAGTTTCCTGCAAATTGCCTCTCTGTCCTGACAGGCGATTAGGATGCAAAGAGACATCTATTTCATACAGGGAGAGAAATGGTCCTTCACCTGGTACATTATCACATTTTAATAATTCTTGTAACACAAAATATTGGTCTGTGAGTTTCCCCCCTTTCGTTATGATTGGCAGCCATAACCATACACATAGTAAAGTTACTACAAGGTGATTTTTACAGGCCACAGTGCGGTGAATTTTTCCTGAAAATGTGTCCCCTTTTTCTGCCTCATCAAAGCTTTGTCATGGCACTCACAATGGCATGCAAAAATCTGGCATTGACCACACTCTGGAAACCAGATTAAAACAGAAGCTATTGAGGACATGTCAAATACCGACTCATACAATTCCAGACCAGGCTAAAATCAATTTTCATTGCCAAGGTTGAACTCTGGAACATGTGAAATAAAAATCCAGGCAAAAGAATCTGCATATTACACTGGGGGTACATCATTGGAGCTCCCAAACCCAACATATATTTTAGATGCAAAAAGCAACTACCGGGGGGGGGGGATTGTGGGTGCAGCACTAAGGTGGGGGTTAACCCTTCCCCTGAACAATTTCCCTAATAAAAATCTGGTCATCTGAATGGCTGCCAGCCACAGGAAATCTGTCCTTTTTTCCCTCTCTACTGGAGCCTCAGAAATTCATGAGGAATTTTTTACTGAGGAAACCAAACATGGGGAAGGGACTTAAATCCCCAAGACCATGGCCCCACTCCACATCCCAAGTATCTTTTTAATATTAAAATGTTTTTAATGCTCAAAATGTGTATAAATCAGATTTGGAACAATAAATTTGGTTCTTTGCACCTTCAGACCACCACCCCCCTTCCAAGGGGAGGGATATGTGTGGAAAGCAGTCATACTGTTTAAAAGCTTCCATAGCTTCCAGATAAAGTAGCATGAGATTCAGTCACCTGCTGAATTCCAGCACAGTTTAGAAATAAACTGATGGATCACCATTTCTAGTCACACATTAAGGTTGCCAGTTCTTGTTGGGAATGGAGATTTTGGGGGTGGAGCCTGAGGAGGGCAGGATTTGGGGTGGGGAGGGGCTTCAATGAGGTAAATTGCTATAGAGTCTACCTTCCAATGTGGCCATTTTCTCCAGGTGAACTGATCTGCATCACCTGGAGATCAGTTGTAATAGCAGGAGATTGCCAGCTACTGCCTAAAGGTTGGTAACCCTGTTGCACATAGATCTCTTGGTGTGCCATGTATTGATAGCTGTACATTTCCAATATTTATTTGCACAAACAGGGAGCCTGCTATGACATAGGGCGCGCCTCTCACTTCCCCCTCTTTGTCCCCAGTGCACCGAGAAAATGCCCGAGATGTGACCTGCTCAATGGCGGAGGCTTTCCCTCAGAGCACTCCATCTGACCTCAGCATAATGAAGAGAATTAATATGGCAAAGCCACTAACACGGCACCACTTCCCAGCAGCACAGCCACAGCCTCTAATTGATTAGTCCATAAAAACCTGTGCACTAAATTGAAAGGAGCTGCACTAATTCTCTTTTATGTTAAATTTCTGTCTCTCTCGTTTATCGAATTCTCCGTCCAATGCCCCCTTTTGCAGCCTATTGTGGGCCTGCTATGGGCCTGTTTTCCTCTTGGCCAGATTAAGTACCTAATCAAAATCTTGTCTCCCTTAATGGCATAAAATTGAAAGATAGATATTGCACTTTACACAGCTGATTAAACACTGGAATGTGGCTAAATGCTTTACAGGGCTTGTTACATTAACTAACTCTGTCATCTGCCAGCTATCTTATAATTGCATATGCTCATGTTGCTCCTGGTGAATCCAAGGTAAGGATTTTTTTCCCTCCATTACCTCTTTCCATTCTCCTCCTTTCTCTGATATCATGTCACCAAGGAAGTGAGGTGTCAGGGAGCATCTGCAATCTCTCCTATCAATGTTGCTTAAGGGAAAATTGACACACACACACACACAGAGAGAGCGCTCTCTCTTTTAATTCTTCCCTTATCAAAAAATAGTGTGAGTACACCCAGAGGGAGCCCTCTGATGAAAGGGGTCAGTCTGTGACAGAGTCCTCAGGGAGGAGGCTCAGTTAGGGGTTGACATGTTGCAGCCTGGAAATTTGCCCTTTATCTTTAACCTCACGGATGGAGTGAGAAACAAAGTCACTATGGTTTCTCCTACCTGTTAGTACACACAGAGAGACAGGCAGACACTGGTCCATTCAATCATACCTCCTTCCCCACTTGCACTGTAGCAAACTTTGATTTTAAAAATACTTATTTCTTACTTATTTTCCTCATTATAATGAACAAGAGAAAAGGCAGATGAAACACTGTGGATGAGGCAATATAGGAAGGGAAATGCACAACCCCTCCACCTCCTACTTCTTCAGTTGAAAGTTGCAGTTCTCTCTCTGGGTTTCTGACAGCCCTGCCTACTCTTCTCACATGACAATCTTTTCCCGAACACATTTATTCACACTGAATTCAATGATACATTTATAGCTGCGGTTCTTTGCTCTCTCTTGGTGAGGTTTTCATTGCTTCGTCTTGGTGCTACACACCCCAAATTATCTCTATTTTCCCAAAAGCCTGTACAAACTGTAGAGCAGGGTTTGATGCTAAAGCTCAGAGTGATCTACATTCAGGTAATGCATTTCTTTCCTTGTTCTCCTTTATGCTGTGGAAAGGAACCAATTTGCAGACTAATAAGTTGAATGACCTTTCAGTAAATTATTCTGCTAAACAAAAAATCCTCTCTTGTTTTCAAAAACACTTTTTTTTTTGCGTGTGAAAAGCAAGTACTTCCAAAAGGACTTTCCCCCTCAAATCTCTTCAATCCAATTCCCATTTTTTCCTCAGGAACTGAAAAGGACTCCAAAATGGAAAGAGGAATTTTTCCACCCCCCAAATGCCCCCATGGACCTGTGTTCACAGCCGCTAATGAAAGTAGTACGTATCCTGGTGCTAAAGCAGACCCAAAGGCCTACTAGTATTCCCAAGGGATGACTAGCTATTGAATGAAATACAAGTAATTTTTCTTTTCCATTTAAGTGGTGTTGAATTAAAAGGGACATGAATCAGACCCAGCTGTCTGTCCTAAAGGCAATTAATAATCAATTCATCATTATTCCATCCTAACTGGAACTCTTCTACCAAACTAGGCTCCTTTTCTCCACATGAAACCCATGAATGAGTTCATCAAACAGCTAAAAATGTAAGCTTGATAGAGTCTATTATGCAGACTTTACTAAGTGCAGGTTATTAAAGATTCATACAGGCATAATATATATTTTAATAAGGCAGGTTGTAAGATATGAAATTCAATCCTGAACTAAATGCTTCCCACTAAGAGAACACGGAGGGTTCCACCTCATATTTCTTTACAGGTAAGTAAATGGAAGGCTGCATTTCCAGGATCCACTCATTTCCCTCCACTAACAATGTACAGACATGGTGTGCCTATAATGCTGTGTGAGCTGCAGTGCACATATGAGACAACTTCTGTCCCCATCGCCTATCCATTGAAGGGAATGAGTTATCCTTTGTCGTTGGCCAGGATCTTCACAGCTCCTTTAACAGTACATTTTACAAGTGGGGGACCCAAAAGGACTTGTGGGAGGACATTTCATTTTCTCCATATCCCCCTCCTCCACTATTTCCCCTTTCTCTTCCCAGGCACACCTCTCCCCTTTCCTGCATCCTGTTCTCATCAGCCAACCTACTTTTATTGTCTGCCCTCCGTCTTGAGCTTTCCCACCTCTCCTAGCCCTGGCATCATCTCCATGGGGAAAGCCTGGCTGAGTTGCACCATGGCTGCCAGAACAGGGCCAGGCCATTTGCCTAGCGGCCTCCAGTATTAAGCCATTCCTAGTTGCATGGTGGCTGGCAGCACCAGACCAGGCAGATTCAGTGGCACAGTGGCTGCCATCGCTGAGCCAGGCTGGGCTGCGTTGCTTGGTGGCCATAGTGCTGTCAAACTCCAGGTAGGGTCTGGAGATATCCTGGAATTATACCTCCCAACCACAGAGATCAGTTGCCCTGAAGAAAACAGCTGCTTTGAAGGGAGGACTCTATGGCATAATATCTCACTGAGGTACCCACCCCTCCACAAATGCTGCCCTTCCTGTACTCTGAAACCTCTAGGAATTTTCCATACTGGAGTTGGCAACCCTAGGTGGTTGCCACTGGCCAGGCTGAGTTGTGTGGGTGGTAATTTTCCAGTAGTTATTGCTGTCCCTGTCCCTGAAGAGTCCTCCTCCACCACCCCCTTCTAATGGTTTTGCTTTACAGACATCAAGACTTGGAAGGCTGGGTGGCAATTTTGTTGTGGGTGCCTTACCAACAGTCATATAATAGGATTGCCATGTGCCTGCAGGTACTCCAGTGGCCAGTGGGAGAAGGAAAAGTTTTAAAAACCACTGGCAGTGACAGCATGATGTCACTTCCGGAAAAAAACCCAGAAGTGAATCCATGCCTCTCTAGGAATCACCAGCAAGTCCAAAAGCAGACTGACTGATTTCACTTCCAGGGATATTGCTAGTATCCCCATGCCTATAGAGACAAAATCCTCTCTTTCAGTTTTATATATACCAACAGCTGAGCCTGCTCTATGCCTTTCCTTCTATTTACCACTTACCTTTCCTTCTATTTACCACCTCCAGTTCTTCTTAAAGAGTATCCATGGATCAAAGAGATGTGAAGGGAGAAAAAAAGTATTGTCACATTTCAATGGTGCTGACTTAATAGTGACCTGGATCAGGCCCCAGTAGTCATGGAGGTAATTAATAATCAATGAGTGATTATCCTTTTCTTAAACAGAATCTCATTCTTCCTTATCTCATGTTTTTGGATTATATAAAATTGCATATGTAAAACCCCATTTGAAGGAAGATAATTAATGACTATTTTAACATAGATACTAGAAGTGTTCTAGCTTCTGTGATACACAGGAAGTGACTGAGTGTATTTAAAAATATTATAGTGAATCATAATATTGTTTCCATCAATTGCAAAAAAAAGGTTAGAATTCCCAGTCCTTCCAAAAACAGCCTTAAGAAAGAATGCACAGAAAAATCCTTTATTAAAAGAAACTGTTTTTGACAGTTAGTAGTTTCTTCTTGCTTAACAATTACATCAACATTAACAAAACTTTCAACAAAAAAGGAAACTGGCAGTGAAGTTATACCACTCTAAGCGCATTGAAGTCCATTGTTGTTGTTTTTTAAATTAATATTTTAAGCTCATACCTTGAGTAAAACTTTGTTGGTCTTAAAGGTGCCACTGGATTCCAACTTTGTCTACTGCTTCAGACCAGCACAGCTACCCACCTGGAACTAATGAACAAAGGAGGACTCATTTCTGAGAGTTGCATAGGATCAACCTTCAGGTCTTCTAAACAGCTTATTTTGCAAAGGTGATCCACAAGCAAAACCAAAATCTGGCCATATGCAGGATTCTGTACAAGGGAATCCCTCCATCAGCAACTGGAGTGCATATTTGGGGTTCTGACACTGGAAGTGCACAACCCAATTACCACCGTTGCTCTCTGCAAGGGCAGATTCCAGAAATTCTCTTCCCCATCCAAAAGATAAAAACGCTGCCAAATCTACGGCTGTCAATCAGAATTTGATCAGCAAGGAATTTTGTCTACAGATGCATGCAAGGATTTCTATTTCAGAGCCGTTTATTTTAAAAGTGTCTACATATGCCATATTTGAATGCTTAGTGAAGGATCAATTCTATAGTTCAAAGATAAAATTGAAGCCCCCTTGATTCTTAACTAGGGTTGCCAGGCCAAGCTGAGCCTGGCAACCAGTGGGAGGATTGGGGCAGGGACATGGTATTTGGAAGCAGCACTGCCACCATGATGGTGTCACTGTCCGGGGAGTACACAGAAGTGATATGTAGCTCCAGGGATATCCAGAAACTCTATGGAGTTTACTATAGAGTCTATGGTGGAGTTTCCAGCAATTCCTAGAGCTACTGTTGTCACTTCCTGTATTCCCAGGCAGTGATATCATCACACAGATGACTCAGTAAGTTTTTTAAAAATTAATTTTAATTTTTAATTTCTCCCCCACTGCCACTCCAAGTGGTGGTGATGAATGGGAACTTGGGAGTGGGGGATTCCCTGCCCCAAGTAGGGGCTTGGCAGCCCTAATCTTAACATAGGTAGCACAAACAATGTCATTACACAATGCCTTGAAGTCGGTTCTAATTCTGTATCCAGAAGGGGTGTCACAGTGTCACATGATGTTCTAGGAATTTCCCAAATCTCTATGGTTTTTAGCATAGCAATTTGGAAAATTCCAGAATGTCATGGAACACCTTGATGTCACTTCTGGGTACACAGCTGGGTGATATCACAGCATCACATGATACTCATTTTCCAAAGTCTCTGCCCCTTCCAATGTTCCCGGGGGTTGCACTGGAGGACTAATGTTTCTACATTTCATTATAAAGGGCACTAAGAATACTGGTAGGGTTGCTAGGCCAGGCCTGGCATAATTGATGGGCGGCTTGGGGATGAAGACATGGGGAGGCCCACAATGTCCGATGTGCCGCTATGTAAAACCACATGAGTTTCCAGCAATTCCTAGAGCTACCCTATGCCACTTCCAGGTTTTCCCTGGAAGTGACATAATAGCATAGACGCTAGCTTTATATTTATTTATTTTTCTCCCACCACCACTTGGATGCCAGCAGTGGGCAAAAAGAGCTGCTAGCAGGAGGCCTGGCAGCCTTAAGTATTGATTTGGATACCATTGTAATTCCGTGCACAGAAGTATGACATCTCTGCCTCCTCCCCTCCTGCTGTAACCCAAAATGCCCCCTCCCAAATCCTGCTCTTAGGGTACAGGGAGCATCACGAGGAGGGAGATGGGAGGCTGCAGTTGTAGTGAACTGGTGCCCTGCACCCACCCCAGACACAAGGATATTTTCCACAAGATCCACCCTATATTTCAGTCTGTGAAACAATTATAGCATTATGTAAGTCAGAAACCTTTGATAAAGATGAGCAAAGTTTACTAGATAATTCTATATTGCATTCCATTTTCTGTTCCCTCTGCAATGGATTTTTATAGAAGATCCATTGCATGATTCAACATCCATGTGAAGTCCCATTCATCAATACTTTTAAAATGTGTTTCTTGTAAACTTTTTTTTTTTGTATTTTTTTCCAGTGCGTGTGTGTGTCCATGCCTGGAAGTCATGGCATCCTCTGGTGAATCCCACTGGGGCATGAAGGACGTTCAGAGAAGTGGCTTGATAGCCTGCCTCTGCCTCCTGACCATGGAATTCTTTGGGGGTCTTCCATCCATACTTGTCAGGGTTGGCCCTGCTTAGCTTCTGAGGTCTGATGAGATTGGGCTTGCCTGGGCTATCCAGGTCAGGGCTAAACTTATTTTATATTTCTGATCAGACCCTTCTGCTAAGTGTTATAATGCATCATGGATTTCATAGGTTTAAAATTGTGTAGTTATTCAAACATTTACCTTGTGGAATCAAGCAAAATAGGCTTCTTGGTAGGGTTGCCAGGTCTTTCTTCTTTGCCAATGGGGGATTTTGGGGGACATTCCTGGAGAGGGCAGGGATGTCCCCAATGCAATGACATCACACATAAGTGACATCATCACATTGGGGACCAGCGCTCCACACACCTGAACTCCAAGCAGTGAATTTACCGCTGGAGTTCAGGCACGCCCCCCTATTCTTGCAAACAGCATTTAAAGGGACCCTTTAAATGCTGTTCACAAAAAGCAGGGGCCGTGCGCACCTGAGCTCCAAGTGGCAAATTCACCACTGGAGTCCAGGCATGTGCCTTCTGTTTCTTGCAAACAGCATTTAAAGGGACCCTTTAAATTCCAGTGACAAATTTGCCGCTTGGAGTTCAGGGGTGCAGCCAGCGGCCACCTCTCTCCTTCCCTCCTGCAAGATTTAAAGGGCCCTCCAGCTGATCAGTGGGACACGTGCTCCTGCCGATCAGCTAGAGGGCCATTTAAATCTCACAGGAGGGGAGGGACAGGGGTGGCTGCCCGTGGTTGCTCTTGGGGGTGGGGCTTCCCCCGCTGGCCAGCTGGCTGGTGGCAGGCAGGAGCCTGCAAAATCAGGAGATCTCCCACCCTCCCATGGGGACTGGCATCCCTGCTTCATAGATGTTGTAATATTAAAGCTGTGTAACATTTAGCCTTGACCTGGATAGCCTAGGCTAGCCCGATCTCGTCAAATCTTAGAAGCTGAGCAGGGTCAGCCCTGGCTAGCATTTGGATGGGAGACCTCCAAGGAATACCAGGGTCTTGACATGGAGGCAGACAATGGTGAAACCACCTCTGAATGTCTCTTACCTTAAAAACCTATGGGGTCACCATAAGTCAGGTGTGACTTGATGTCAGTTTCCACCACCAACATTTAGCCAAGAGAGGAAGCACTTCCTGGATAGCCACAAAACAGGGTTTTATGAGTGGCGCAGACTCTGTCAACTTTGCTTGTAAATTCAAAGCAGACCTTTCCAATTTTTCCCAATGCCAAACTGCAGTACCTTTTATAGTCTTGGCAGAATTTGGTAACAACCCTAAATGAAGGTTCTGGGTCAGACAATTACTTTCCTTCTCATTGCAACAAGGAAGAATATGCTTGCAAGAGCAGTTTGGGGCCTGTTTTTAAATGCAGAGAATAGGGAAATAGATGCAATGTGCATGAATTATTTAAAACTGCACAAAGATCTCCCCCCCCCCCATCTTCTTGCTTAAACCTCGCTCATTCTTGGAAGCTCTGGGGATGACTGACACTTAACACGGCTCTGTCATGCTCCCTTACCCACTTCATCCCTGATAGACAGAGGGGGGAAAGGTGTACACGCTCACAAGTATATGCAGATTTCAAAGGCTTCAGCCTTTGTGATTTGCCTCCTCCCTCCCAGTTTCCCCTGAACCAAACTCCTAGCAAATAACAACAAGGATAAAAAAGGAGAAACCTTGCCATCTGGCAAAATGTCAAAATAATATCACTTCATTTGTCGCATGATTAAGAATTGCTTCTCACCCTGTAAGCAACAGATATAGAGAATAAACACACGGGGGGGGGGGGGGCTTTCAATGTTATCTGTGGCTCTCTTTTCCTGGTTATACCACACTTCCCCAAGCTTCAGAAAGCTTTGTGTGTCTGTGTGCGCATGTGCCTTGGCAATAGTGTGTTTGTGTGAGTGTTAAACAGTTGTTTGTATTTCACCAGAAGGCATCACTTCGGGCACATGCGATCCAAAGTGTTTGAGAAAAGGTGGCGTATTTTTCCTCAGTACCACAATGACTTTAATCTAGAGAAATATTAGAGAGAGCAACATCTGTGCAGGTCCCTGGATATTTACACTATTAGGTGTGATCTTGCAATCCTTCAGCTTTGCAGGGACAAATCAAAAAGAACAATCCTCAGATCACTACTTGTTTGAAAACACTTTCTCCGGTATTAACGGCCAATAGAGTTTTAATTCTCCCAGAAATCTAAAGATGGTACAAAGGGAACCCCAGTCTTCATGTTGTGGGCACTCATCTGTCTGTCAGCGCACTTAGCCCAGTGCCACCATTTTGCTCCCTAAGCTCAGCCCCCTTCACCATTTTACATGCTGCTGCAGCATGAAAAACCAGAGGTGTTCCTTCACCCTTTTTTCAGCTGCATGAAGGACTTCAGAATGCTGTGTGCATGTGCTCTATTATCGCATCCTCTGCTGAGCCAAGGGATGTAGGATTGGGTGGTATCAGAACAGTGTGACTAGCTGAGAGCGGCACATGTGAGGATTTCTTTCACAGTTCCCTATCCTGCTGCTCTACCTTGCACCACTAGAACCCACCAAGCTCCATCTCCTGACCTAGACATTGCTGTGCTACTGGCCTTGCCCAGGTATGAGAATTTCTGAAGTCAAGACTGAAGACAAAACACAGTAACCAAAACAGGCCAGTATAGTGTTAGGCTGCATGGCACTATTATACTGCGCCTTCTAAGCAGACCTCAGCTTGGTTAGTGCCACAATAGGAGCCTCGTGTAAGGAGTTCTGAGTTTCCCAAAATAAGAGAGAGATACAAGTGCAAAGAAACAAAATGATTTTAGGATTACTAGCCATCAAAGCTCCCCAAAGGCTACAAGACATTAATAAGAGCCACATGTGGCATGCAGGGGTCTTGGATCAAACCCAATGGTGTGGTCTTCTGACTGACACACAGAAATGACACTCTACAGTCAAATGGCACTCCAAAACGAAGTCTGACTGCTTACTGCACTATGGGTATGTTATATCACCCCTCGTAAATGTAAGACACAGCTCACAAAAAACCAGAATGCTTCAGGAGATAAACAGTATTTTTTCCCCCAGCCAGTTCAAATAAAGTGCTTTTCTCGCAGACTTCTCATCTAAAATACAGCTATGGGTTCCCTGAGCTATTTCTTTTGATTGGTAAAGCAAATGGTACATGACAGAAAGGAAATGATAGATTCTTGATGTGATGTGATGCACTGGGTAAAGTAACAGAACTGCGAGAATGCTCATTGCTCTTGTTCAGCCAGGTGGCCTGTTGTGTGCCCCTTGCTAACCATACTCTAAATATAATCATTATTTTGAAATGATTAATTATCAAGATGGTGCTATGATCAACAGAGAACGTCCCTCATTCTAGAATGGGAGGATTGTGTATCAGGTTTCAATCAATCTAAACAACTTGTCTATTGGGTATAGACTTTTAATCAAAAAGGTATCATTCATAACACTCCCAACTATGGAACTCCCTTCTGGGGGTGGGGTGGGGGAATGCACCTAAACTGAGCATTACAGATACCTAGGAAGAAGGTAAATATATTTCTATTTGGCTGGACTTTCACAGGGTTTCTATATATTGCATACTTTCAGCTGCTTTGTATCTCTCATTGGAAGTTTTAAAGGCTTTGAATATTGGCTAATAATTGTATCTAACTGCTTTGGGCCCCATACAGAACCAAAGAAAAGAAAAAAGATACAGGTTCCATAAAGATGTATATAAACAGTTCCCCAAATCCAAACTGACTGGAAAGGTTCATCTTTTCTCCATCTATTCCTAGGGTAAGGTAAAGGTAAAGGTTCCCTTGCTCGAAAGCCAGTCGAATCTGACTCTAGGGTTGCGGTGCTCATCTCCGTTTCAAAGCCAAAGGGCCAGCACTGTCCGAAGATGTTTCCGTGGTCATGTGGCCGGCATGACTAAACACCAAGGCGCACGGAACACTGTTACCTTCCCACCGAAGTGGTACCTATTTATATACTTGCAATTTCTTGCTTTCGAACTGCTAGGTTGGCAGGAGCTGGAACTAGAGACAGGAGCTCACTCCTAGGGGGGGGACCCCAAATAATTGGCTTTTGCTTACATCTATTAGTTGTTTATTTACAATGGTAATGATCCCATTCACTGGAGGTACAGCATCCACACATGGAGGATTCCCACAAGCGCATACCTCCCATACCTCACCCCCACACACACACAGAAAAGGAGAGGTGAGCCTGCACACTTGAAGTAATGTACTGCTAGGGAGAATGAGAGGTTGGTGTGCATCTGGCATCTCCCCATCCAGCCCTTCTCTCACCTCAGCCCAAGACTCCAAGTTACTTCCAGAATATAACTAACTTGCATAGAGCAGATGATTGGATCATACCAAGTCTACAGCAGGGCCCTCCAGCCTTGTTGAACTTTTTAGGCATCATTTTGAAATGTTAAGAAAGGTGGTGGGCACCATGACAAAATGGATACCATAGGTGGGAAGGGCGCAATCAGAGACCGTTTGGATGTTCCAAGACGACCGGCTTCCTACACTGGGAAAAGCTATTCCAAATAAGTGCTCCCTGCAGAGCCCCACAGATGCCTCCTGGGATTTTCTGATGTGATTCCTGCTCCAGTGCAGTGTTGAAAAGCCACGTCTGGCTCTTTTCTTTGGGGAAGAGTCAAATGCGTACCAGGAAACATGTTAGTGGGCACCATGATACCCATGAGCTTTGTGATGGGAATCATTGATCCAAACATAGCTGGCAGGTTCCCTGGGCTGAGAAAACCTGCCTGCTTTCTAGGTCTAAAGTCCTATTGGCTCATTGTGTTGCTTGACACCTACTAAGTAAGTAGCTGTAAGATCACTCTTTGGCCATCGATAGCAGCAAGTACCTCCCACCCTGGCAAGTAATGGCAGTACAGAGGGTAACAGTGCAATCCTATGCAGAGTTACCCCAATCTAAGTCCATTGATTTCAATGGGATTAAAGGTAAAGGTAAAGGTTCCCTTGCTCGAAAGCCAGTCAAGTCTGCCTCTAGGGTTGCGGTGCTCATCTCCGTTTCAAAGCCGAAGAGCCAGCGCTGTCCGAAGATGTTTCCATGCTCATGTGGCCGGCATGACTAAACACCAAGGTGCACGGAACGCTGTTACCTTCCCACCGAAGTGGTACCTATTTATCTACTTGCAATTTCTTGCTTTCGAACTGCTAGGTTGACAGGAGCTCACTCCATCATGCGGCACATTCGGGTCTCGAACTGCTGAACTACTGACCTTCCACAGCCTGCAGTTCAGCGTCTTAACCACTTGAGCCACCGCAGCTCCTTCAATGGGATTAGGATGGAGCAATTCTGCACAGGCATTGCCTGGTCCTGCTGCCAAAGTCCCTGGGTTCAAGTTCTTAGGCTCATTATATTTCCTAAGGAAATTGTTTGTCCTTATTATCTTCTTTTATCTGACATAGTGGTGAATTGCTTTCATTACAAATTTGGGATATAACGATTACCTGCGATCTAGAGTCAAAAATTCAAGAATCTATTTGCAACTCACCCAAGGTTTTCTTCACATCTCATAGGCATCCATTAGCTATCTCTAAGTACACCAACAATAGGGCTCATTAGCATTTCCACTATATCCCAGCTCTTTGAAACTTTGAAGTTCACCTTGGACCAGCGAAGACAAGTTCACTTACAGTATGATCAGATGATAACCCCTTTTCCTTCCTGTACTCCTGCCCTTGTGAATGAAAATCAGCATGAATGAAGTTCGTTTGCCTGCTCGTGTGCTGCACTTACACACAAACTCTAGGAAGCCAGGGTTTAATTTGATCTGAAAACCCCCACAGCCTACCCATTTCAAAGACACAGCCACAAAGCCAATCAATAGGGACCATTCAGATACTTGCTGTCAGTGGGCTAAAAGAAAATAGATACCGAGAAAGCTATAACTATGATAAATCTAGGCGCTGCTTCTCTCTGACTAATGTAGGCACTAAAACACTGCATGAATATCCTACTTTGAAACGTGTCATATTTCTGAGAGGCCAATCAATCTCGGGTCCTCTGTAGACCACATTAAAATACATTTGTCACTGTACGTTTATGAAATATTGATGGTGTTTTTAGGGGGGGTGTTAGAAGGTGGAGAGGTGGATCAAAAGGGGGGAGGGAGAGCAACTTTAATGAATTATCTTTAGGCTACAAGAAGAAGAAACAGATACCAAGGCTTATTGTGGATGAGGGTGAAAAACAGCAACTGGAGTGATGCTTGTCTGAGGGAGGTGCTTGTTACATTAGTGACAGAGATGCATTCTACAGTCAAAAGATTTAGGAAGATAATTGTAAAGAGTATCAGTTCATCAGGTTGAGCTGTTTTGTAATTTTGCTCTTCACCAGAAGAAAAATGGCTCTTTTTTTAATGTAAGGTATACTTTACGAAGGCCGCAGTGGCTCAGAGGTTAAGATAGTGAGCTGCAGACCGGAAAGTCTGTAGTTCGGCAGTTCGAGACCCTAGTGGCATGTGACAGAGTGAGCTCCGGTCTCTGGCCCCAGCTCCTGCCAACCTAGCAGTTCGAAAGCAAGAAATTGCAAGTAGATACATAGGTACTGCTTCAGTGGGAAGGTAATAGCGTTCTGTGTGCCTCGGCGTTTAGTCATGCTGGCCGCATGACCACAGAAGTCTTCAGACAGCACTGGCTCTTCGGCTTGGAAATGGAGATGAGCACTGCCCCCTAGAGTCGGATTCGACTGGCTTTCAAGCAAGGGAAACCTTTACCTTTATACTTTACCAACAAGTGTATGACTTTTTCTTGCCTTTGTAGTTATCCAGTCATCCACACATAAAGATCCTACCCATACTTATACGTCACCACATAATCAAGAAAATGGCACACTAAAGGCAGAAGGATTGGTTATGCCATAACAGACAAGACTGCATTCAACTTAAAAGCACTTTTCAAAATAGCTTGTCTTTAAAATGGTAGCATATGTAAGTAAAGGTAAAGGTTTCCTTGCTCAAAAGCCAGTTGAATCCGACTCTAGGGGTGTGGTGCTCATCTCCGTTTCAAAGCCGAAGACATTTCCGTGGTCATGTGGCCGGCATGACTAAACACCAAGGTGCAAGGAACGCTGTTACCTTCCCACTGTAGTGGTACCTATTTATCTACTTGCAATTTCTTGCTTTCAAACTGCTAGGTTGGCAGGAGCTGGAACTAGAGACGGGAGCTCACTCCGTCATGCGGCAAACTCGGGTCTCGAACTGCTGAACTACCTTCCTTCCACAGCCTGCAGTTCATCATCTTAACCACTTGAGCCACCGCAGCTCCGTTAGCATAAGTACTAAATGCAAATAAATTCAACAAGACAATCCCCCAGATCTGCAACAGTGGGCTGGCCTAACTGATCCACCACCAAAATGGGAGCATAAAAGACAGGAAATCTGTCCCTGTACGTGACAATGGAATAATTTTGATGCTCACCTCTTCTTCCAGGCCACTGCAAAACATCAAACCAAACATGTCCTGTTCTGCTGCATATTAGGCCAGGTGTTATATGAAATATACTACAGATATCCTCAAGACTACCACTAATTTGGAAGGCTTGGTAAAGAAGCTTGCTAAAAGTGCACTAGCTGATACCCCTGCGAAATCTCAAATCTGTCCCACTTCTTAATACTAGGAGCACATATTCAGTGTTAGATGAAACATCAGAAGTGATTTTACAGATCACCACCACTGAAGCCCTCTGTTTCTTTGTCCCCGGAGATATTGAACAGTGAGCCCAACTGGAACCACCTGACTGAACACTGATCCAAAAATGTCATTCATTCATCTATGTCTTGGCAGGTTTATCCTGAACTGAATAATAAAGTGACAGATGTTTTATCGACACAGGATCAAGCAAACAGCGGCAACAAAGTATCAGGGAAACCAACAACCATGACTGACTTCCCTTACATTGTCTTCCCAAGCTTACCATGTCCTCTCAGCACTGAACAAAAATACCCAGTTCCCCAAAAGCCCAATATTCCTCCCATATCCTGGAGATGTGGGTGAATGGAGGAGGCAGTCCACTCTTGACAGTTTTGAAAGCCTTTTGAGCCAGGAATAATCAGCCAAAGAATAATCTCCAAATCATTCTTCTATTTTCTTCTCTCATAACTAATTTATAAGGGAGTGCCTCTTTACCTGTACCTGAATGGTGAGAACGGAAAGAAGAAGATGTAAACAATGTTTTTAAATTGTTGTAAACTGCTTTGAGGATCTGACAGTCAAAAAGAGAGTTCTAAATATGTCATTATATTGCTTTCACATCTGCCCATACACCAGTGGGTTGATTTATGATATCCCGGTGTAACAGGCCAGATTCACCCCCCGGCCAGAGTAACCCCGGGGTTACTCTGGCCTAGGCTAGAATAACCCACCCAGGCCAGATTAACCCCCCAGGCCTGCTTTCTGGGGCTGCTGTCTTTTTCTACTAAGAGAGATACTTCCCCAATAACCAGAGAGAACCACCTTCTGTTGCCAGAGGCGCTGCCTTTTACTCTTGGGAAGCCCCAATACCGAGGGCACCCCACTTATAACCTGACCCAGAGACCCACAGGACTCAGGCCAAGGAAGGCACCCAAGTCCCATGATGATTATCCTAGTGACTCTGCAAATGACAGCCTGAAGCAGAAGACACTCAAAAGACCATGTGAGGGACCAGGCAATGATGACATCAACATCTCACAGAGACGCCAGCAGATGAAGACTTTCAACCCACTACCAAGTTCTGTATGAAAGCATCTTAGAACCTCTCTTGGCCTTTCATTTGTAAAGGTTGTGTACTGTGGACGCACAAGGGAGCTTGGGCATCCACGGCGTACGTATAAAACCAAAGGTGATGGGAACTGCTACTTCCGGGCCATCAGCTACATCCTGACAGGATCAGAGGACAACCACTCCCTTCTTAGAAATAAAGTCATCCACCACATGAACACTGACTTGACAGAGAAACTACAGGACTACTTGAACCGGAATGTGAGTGAATATGTGAGCACTTCTGGCATCTCTCATGATGGAGTCTGGGCAACTGATGCAGAGATCATGGCCACAGCGAATCTGCTGAGTTGCGACATCCTCATCCACACAAAAGCTGGTCACTCCATGGAATGGTTGACCTATCCCGCAAGCTTCAATCTGCAGTCAACAACAGAGCATGCACTTTATCTTGGAAACAAGCATGATCATTTTGATGTTGTCATTAGTGTTTAGCTTTGAATAATTATATCTCTGTGGGTACTTGGTAGCCCATCAAAGTAGAAGTTTCAGGATGTTATGACTTATATTACATTATGGACAGCTAAGTTAAATGAACATCAAGTCTAATGTTTTTACTGTTGGTTTTTTTCCTGGTTGAAGTAATAAAATTCTATGTGTGCAGAGTTCTAAGACTGAAGTCAATCAGCTTTCTCATGTGACTTACCTGTCTGTCTCTGCTCTACCATTTCTTTCTTTCTTTCTTTCTTTCTTTCTTTCTTTCTTTCTTTCTTTCTTTCTTTTTCTTTCTTTCTTTCTTTTCTAAAGTTGTGGGCAACCTTTTTTAAAAAGGGGGGGGGAAGGGAGAGTTGGAAGGGGCCGACTTCAGTGAATGTACCTCAATCAGATTGAGGACGTTTTCAGCAAAGGCCGCCTTAGGAGTACCATAATTAAGTTAATAACAAAGTACCTACCTAAGTTTAAAAAATTTGGCTCTCCAAAGAAATTTCAGTCGTTGTATTGTTGATATTTGGGTCTGTTGACTAATGAGATCGGATTCATACCCTGTTCTTCACTACCAAGAGGAATCTCAGATTGCCTGACAAGTTTCTCATGGACCTGAAACCCTCAGAAGCTGACACTGTGCTGGTTACACTGACATCTAAGTTACCACTCAACTAAACCCGGGGTTACAGGTTGTTGTGTTGTGCAGTTAAAAAGAAGAAGTTAAAAAAAGAATGTAAAAAGAAGAAGAGATTGGATTCAGCTGACATTTAACTTACCACTCTGGCGGGGGTTAGTATGGGCTAGCCCAGAGTAACCCCCCGTCTGGACTAACCCTCGGGGTTACTCTGGCCTGGCCCGGCAGGGGTTACTCTGGCCGGGGGGAGGTGAATCTGGCCTGTTACAGTCGGCCAGATTAACCTGGGGTTACTCTAGGCTAGGCCAGAATAACCCCTCAATAACCCCTCCGAGGGGTTAATCCGGTCTGTTACACCGGTTTAGCATTTTCCATAGGAAGTGAAGGCCTTAGTGTCTCAGCATATAGAATTTAATAGCATTCATACAGGATTGAACTTTTGACTTGGAAGGTCAAAGCATTTGGCTTACACTCCCACTGTCATAGTGAAACCATGATACGGCCCTCATTCAGCAGCCCTGCACTGAGGCAGATTTGCCCACATCTTACACTAGTAAAGATTTCACCAAGGCTCTCTACAATAAATTCCCTTTGATTCTCCTGTCCAGTTCTCTTTGGCAGCCACAGGTTTTGTGAGCAGGACCTCCTCACATACAAATATACTCCTGCAGACCTTGGCTCATGCTAAATCTGCAATTTTGATTCTGTAACTCCTTATCAAAGAAACCCCTTGGTATTCAGCCAAACATAGTGCAAGGATGTGCCAACTCCAGCCCTGAATGTTACAGCCAAAGCCTCATTTTTATTCCTTTCCTCCTACTTTGTACATCCATTTTATCTATCAAACTGATAAAGATAAAAATAGACCCAACATGAGGCACTAAAGTCGGTTGCCAAATTCATCGTGCACAAGGAGGTTCATTATGCCATCTCTGATAACACTTTATAGTCAGCATTTCCAGAGGCTCTGTATTTACATTCCTAAGCACTTTGCAAATAGCTACTCCATGCACAGAGAGGACTGGCAGTTGAGCTGTCAGCAAAGGGCCTTCACGATTTTGGAACACATTCTGACTGGAGCACAGCCAGAACTAGGTTTGGCAACATTTGCAGGAGCATATTAGGCATCTGAATTTAAAAGCAAAGCAAGGGGAAAAAGAGTCTGCTGTCCCCCTTCTCCCACTTCTCTAGGGAGCTCAGGGCTAACTTCTTGGTATTGCCCAACCACCAAATGGGGCCTGGAGATCTCCCTAGAATTACAACTGATCTCCAGACTACAGACTACAGAGAAAATGGTTGCTTTGGAGGGTGGATTCTATGGCATTATACCCAGCTAAGGTCCCTCTCCATCCCAAACCTTGTGTTCCCCAGCATCCACTCTTAAATCTCCAGGAATTTCCCAAGCCAGAGTGGACACCCCTATGACCTTTGATGCAATAAATGTGGGAGATCTGAGGAAAAACTAGAATTGTTTCAACCTCATTGATATTTAACAATGGTAGGGGCTCTCTACCACTGACAGACTCCCTCCTGTCCTGCCTTGGTCCCCCTTTTCCATCTTTCATATCTGCATGAAGACTCAGGAGGTGACAGGTAGAATGTTTCATAAAAGAGCAAGAGGTGGGTTCTCAGGAATGACTACTCATTTTAGGTTACTCATTTTAAGAGAATTTTTTAAAAAGCCAAGTACTTGTAAAAGCGTTCCATGAAGAGCAAGCAAAAATATATATATTATGGCAAATCTATATACTTTTGGAAATTTCCTCTTTCCTTGTTAATGCTGAAAATGGTCCATTATGCCTAACACAAAATGTTTGTCCATGGATGGATTGTTTTTCTCACACAGAACAGAATTGCAGAGTTGATTGAGACCAAGGCACTATCTAATACTAATCTCAATGCCAATCCATCCACCTACATGCAATCAAGACTACAGTGCACCATAAACAGATGTGGACCCAGCCCGGTAGCCAGAAAATCATCAGGGAGGGGGCATGGCCCTAGGTGTGACCCACCCAGGCAGGTGTCATGTGACACTCTCTAGGCACCTGAGCTCACCCACTACTATCTCACCTCGCCTCACCTGACCTGCTGCTGGCTTGGCTGTCTGCATGGCGCTGGCGCTGCTCAGGCACTCCCTCAGGGGCTGCTGCTGGGGCTCCTTCTATGCCCCAGCAGTGGCCAGGAGCTGCCACATCAGGCCGGCCCAGCCGCACATGGTCCCCCAGGGACAGGAAGGCAGCACCGCGGCTGCTGGATGGAGCCACCTTATATAAGTCATGGCTTAAGGATAATTTAGCTCCATCTATGCAAATGTGGGCTGTATCTCTGGTTGCAGCTTTCTAGACAAATCCCACATAGTCCCCAAGTAGTCTCTTTGCCTTTATGAATAACAAACTCTGTTGACCAGTGGTCTTGAGCCATACAATAAAATCACAGTTCATTTATCGATTACAATTACAAATTAAATGAAAAAAGGAAACATCATGCTACTAATGAAATAACACTGCGAGATTGTCATGTCATGTTAATATGTAGATTTGGCAGCACAGATACTAAAATTGGAACGATGCAGAGAAGGTTGGTGTGGTCCCTGTGCAAGAATGACATGCACATTCATTAAGCGTTCCAATAGTCTCCTGATCCTCAGAAGTAACTGTTGAGGGGTCACAGGGGATTGCAAGTGGAGGAGAAGTGAGAAAGCCCTGTTTCAAAAGCCTGGATCCATTCACATTTCACTGGATCACATGCAGGACCACTAGCTGATCAAATGAATCAAACTACTTCCTGATTCTAAATCATGTAGACCCTGAGTGAAACTGGAGGGTATTATAATGGGAACATAGGAAGATCCTCAAGGTTCCCAAAGACCTTATCCCAGCTGCTTGTGAAGGAATTATTTTTCTTTACATATATACAGGTAGGGTTGCCAGGTCCTCTCTGGCCACTGGAGAGGGCTAGGGTGATAGAGTTGCCAGATCCAGGTTGGGAAACTCTTGGAGGTTTGGGAATAGAGCTTGAGGAGGACAGGGACCTCAGTGGGGTAGAGTTATACAGAGTCCACCCTCCAAAGCATCCATCTTCTCCACGGGAACTGATCTCTGTAGTCTGGAGATGAGCTGCGATTCTGGGGGAATCCCCGGGTCCCACCTGGAGGCTGGCATCCCTAATAGAAGCCCTAACTGCAGCAACTCCATCTTAACAGCCATCACCTCAGCTGCTTCTTTCCAGACACCAACAGGATAGCCTCTTCTCCAAATATTGACTCTTTCTTAACTGTATTGTTTTTTAAAACAAAGTTTGTCCAGCGGCACCTTTAAGACCACCAAAGTTTTATTCAAGGTATGAGCTTTTGTGTGCATGCATACTTCCTCACATACTTTGAAATGGAAGTTAACAGTTCATATATATAGACAGATGCCTCTACATAGGTGAACAGCAAATTAGCATAGACCTTAATGAAGTTTTGACATATGCAAAGGTCAAAAAGCAATAACAAACTAAGTATGTACAGTCACCAAGTCCCAATTTGTTTCAGTTTAATTAGAGGGGAAAACAGTGTAGTAATAAATATGTCAAAATAGGAGACCGATGTGTAAGGTTATCTTTCTTAATTGTAAGGAGTAATAAACTGATATTCTGTTGTCTATTGTTCTTTGTAAGTCTTTACCACAGAGGGAGAAGAAACAAGATTCCACACTGCCCAAACTCTTCCTTGATCCAAGAGCCCATAACTGAAGTATCAAAACAGAACTGAGATACTCCTCAGATCTGGTACAATTCTGTCTGTGACAAGGAAGAACACCGAGGGAGTAGGTGGAAGGGGCAAGGACCTTGCCTTACTGGCACTAGCAGGGTTAAACTGGTAGCCTGAAGGCCATTGGTTAGGATGTGGCTAAACGACTGGGTCAGCATCTGTCCTAACAGGAGAAGGCATCCCACTGGGTTGGAGAGGATATTGAGAGCAGAGCAGGTCAGAATACCTCCCCAGGACATATGGGTGTTCGTGGAAAAGTGCTAGGAGAATATATGAGAGGTGGGACTTTGCCGGTATGTGGCAGTATAGGGAGCTAGGCAGCTGGAACAGGAAGTGGCTAACTCTCCTGCATGAGAGAGTCTCACACTATCGTTTTGCAAATAAAGGAAGTAAGTTTTGAGGTGCCCGGTGTTCTTACATTCCTTGGGGGATGGATGGAAGACTGGCCACCTCCCAGCCTTTTGCACAGTTCCCGCTCCCTCCCCAGGAAGGGCCCAAGAAGGACCCAACAGCTACATTAGCTTAAACAGGAAGCCCCTGGGGTGTGTGAGGTTCTGTATTTAGAATATATGAAAATGATTTTAAACTATTTTCCTTCAGGGCTACTCAATTTTTTTCCCTCTTGGGTTACGAAATCCCAAACACCTTCCAAAAAAGGTATCCCATGTTTTTGCTTGGTTTGGCATTTTGTTGCCAGCCTTAAACAGATGCATTTAGGGTAGTGTGATATTAATTTTACTCTTTTTGTATATTTATACATTCTATTCTGCAATGTGGTGTTTATCCATGCTGAGCCTGCAGAATGAGAAAAGATACAAAGGGGGAGAATCAGCCAAATACTGCTCTATCCTATAGATTCAGCAGCACTGGGTACAGTAAATGGTGGAAGGGAAAGCAGGAACAAGAAACTGTTTCCTCCAAACTGCAGTTTTTGTAGGAAATGTTCCTCGCTGTAAACCTAAATTCTCTGAAACACAGAACTTTGCACAGCTGATGATAAACACAGCTAAGGGCCAAGAATTATTGACAGAAATTATCTGACAAATCATTTGACATAAATACAGTCCAAGCAATTGTAAACTGTACTCCAGAAATTTACAAAGAGGGAAGGGGGAGCTGAGATTCTGATTGACTGAAACACAAACACATCAATCCTTCATCCAAACACAGCTTTTTCCATGGCTAAGGCTTTGCTAAAAATGTATGTCTGTTTCTAATAAAGCAGTTGTTTTCTAACGGCTAAAATTATTCAAGTCCCCTTTTTAAAAATTTTATGACATGGTAAAGGTCAGTCATGCAGCAGTGATGGTTGGTTTGCATATTAACATAATTCTGCTTTATTTCAAAAGATTCAAAATGGAACATTTGAAGTATCTGAAGCTCAGCCTGTATTTAAACAGAAGCATAGGGTGCCTACTTTCAGAGCAGTGGAGACTCCATGTTGATTTAAATTGAGGTGATGCCCATATGAGCTACAGATAAGACTATGCAAATCCTTCTCTTACCATTAGTTGCCTCTGTGTATGTTTTCTAAAATTGTGAATGAGAGAGTCAATCATTGTTACAAAGCCTTGCAATATCTATTTTGTCTTTTCTCTTTTTCTTTGGATGGAATCACAGGGCTCCTAGCTATCAATAAAAATAGTATTTTCCTTTCTATCAACCCTTAGTGAGAGATGCAGAATAGCGGCCCTTTCTGCAACTGTATTTTGACTCGGTTTCTGAGTGCATCCTATTCTTCTGTTCTGCATTCCTTCCCCCTTTCCTTTTTTTTTTTTTTTGAAACCCCCGAAAGGGTATTTTTATTATTTTTCATAAGACTAATAATTACAATGAAAAATAGGGAGTGTTAGTAATATAACAAGTCTTAGTAATATAATATACTTGTGAAGTACTTGTGTAACACAGCTTCTATATTAGTAAGTTAATCTTTATGAGAGTTCTTCTTGAGCATCTTCTTACTTCAAAGAGCCATTTACAAAGTCCTTCTGCCCTTCGGTTTTCTATCCCTAAACTCATACACATTTTTCGTCGCTCCAGCTCCCGCACCCGCTTCTCCCACAGAGTCCTCGTCCGTTCCCGAGGTAGCAGAGTCACTTGACTTGGATTCTTCATCTTTACATTCTACTTGCGGCCCGAGCTGATGTCTAAAAAATTCCTTAGATTTGAATATGGAGTCAATCGTCTCTCTTTTACCATTAACTTTAAAAATTACACCTTAAAGAATCGCTCACCTGTACTGAATTCCATTAGTTTGAAGAAATGAGATCAGTTCCTTGTAACCTTTCTTCTTTTGACGTATTTCAAATGGTATATGACTGTATTCCCAATTTTCAGTGGGTTTGCCGAGGTTGCCTTTAATACCGCATCTCTGGTCTGTCTTCTTGCAAATCTCACCACAATCTCTCCAGGCAGGTCATTTCTCCTGATATAATTGGAGTATGCTCTGTAGGCAGCCTCCATGCCTTTTACTATTTCATCTGCTGAAATACCTGTTACTGGAGCGATGATCTCTCCCAGAGTCTTTTTTAAATCTTCTTTTTCCTTTTCCGGCACTCCCTGAAATCTGAGAGTCATGTTAGCTTTTTCCATTTGAAGCTGTAACATACGAGTTTCCTGAAGTTTTTGTGCTGTTTCCACATCTGTCACTCTTTTCTTCATCTTCTTATTTGCGATATCCATCTCTGTAATTTTTACAGTTGCATGCTCCACTTTCTTCTCTGTTTCTGCCAGCTGGCACTGCTGCAGAGCAAAGTTTTGGTTCAGTATGGCCAGTTGCTGGTTAATACCACCGAGTTGCTCCATTACTAGCTTCAGCATATCCACTAGGAACTTCATGACATCTGCTCCCTCATCCGGTCTTGGGCTCTGACTGCCTGGTTTCGGTTTTAACTTTCCTCGGGAAGCCGTCATATTTCACTTTGTTTACAGTTCCAAACTGCTATGCCAAGGACCTGAAAGACTCATTGCTCCACTATCGGTACTCAAGTAAGTCTCTCAAAAAAGAATTTGCTGTTTGCTTCCCCCCTTCCCCCTTCGCTACATTAGTCCATTCACGCACTTAGGAGGCATCCCTCCTTACGCACCGCTTTTCCCACGGGGGAGGGTACTCCATTTTAGTAAAAAACTCAATTTATGTCAAACTCACGTTAATTGTTGGTCATAACCTGACCCTGCTCTCTTCATATGCTATTTCGCTCAATCTCCTGCGCTTGCCCGGTTAGATTGGCTTGTACCCTAAGGTCACCCAGCCGGACAGACCATTGGGGCGGAAGGAAGCCTCTATTCTCTGGCATCCAGCCGTCGAAGAGGCTAACCCTCGAGAGCCCCCTGACATGGAACCCTTCACAAGGGCTCCGTGGGGGTGCCATCGCTGATCCACCCACCAGAAGTCCATTCCTTCCCACTTTCCCTTCCAGTTTGTGTTGGGGTTTTCTCCTGTTTCTGCGTGTGTTTTACAGGAATCTACATTCAGACTGCTTCCAGCACACTGCTGTCCCATAGCTACCAAGACTCCTTTTGCTGTGATTCTTTGTTCTCATCCACTTTCGAATTGCTAATCCTTCCTAAAGTAGAATTGTTTCTGTGGGTATTTAAGTGCTGCCCACTGCCCTCCCCTGTTTTCGCCTCTCTCTCTTTAGGTTGACTCTCCCTCCCTGTTCTGTTATCTTTCCCTCCTTCTCCAAAGACAAAAGAGGATGTGTCCTCCCGCTCAGGCAAACTTTTAAAAAGCCAGAGAGAGCATAAGAAGGAATCAGTACATATAAAGGACTAGAGGATTCCCTGCTTCCAAATGTGTCAGTCTTGCATGTGTGGGCCTGGATTTCCCCCTCCCTTCCCTTTCTTTTTGCAGAATCACAGAGGGAGGGGTTGGCAGCCCAGTAGCTCAAAAAATTGTGGGTTTTGCTTGTAGATGCAGAATGCATGCAGAATACACAAACAAATAAACCGGAGGGGGAATGCATGCAACTGTGAAGTCAACCCTTAAGGCCTGACTCCTCAGATTCTCCGGAGCAAGCTGTCAGTGCAGAAAGGGCCAGGGTCTCCTGAAAGAGTCCAGTGCATGCTCAACGTCCTAGCCAACATATATTTGGCAAGTCCTTCCTTCCTCTTCTAAGGAAATGGTAGGCAACCATACTCTTGAACACTGGCACAGAAGAAGTCTTGGCACTAGAATCAAGTCTAGTAGCATCTTAGGGACCAACAGGTTTGGGGGGGCAAAAAAAGCCTTAGTAAGTGGAAGGGTTACCATTCTCTATACTCATTGCTTTGAATGAGGAAAATAAAGAAAATAACATAAGTGCAATAGCTCTGTCATTAAACTGTGGTGGTGGTGGTGGTGGTG
>NW_015163630.1:152743-181669 GCF_001447785.1 Gekko japonicus
CACCCAGCCGGACAGACCATTGGGGCGGAAGGAAGCCTCTATTCTCTGGCATCCAGCCGTCGAAGAGGCTAACCCTCGAGAGCCCCCTGACATGGAACCCTTCACAAGGGCTCCGTGGGGGTGCCATCGCTGATCCACCCACCAGAAGTCCATTCCTTCCCACTTTCCCTTCCAGTTTGTGTTGGGGTTTTCTCCTGTTTCTGCGTGTGTTTTACAGGAATCTACATTCAGACTGCTTCCAGCACACTGCTGTCCCATAGCTACCAAGACTCCTTTTGCTGTGATTCTTTGTTCTCATCCACTTTCGAATTGCTAATCCTTCCTAAAGTAGAATTGTTTCTGTGGGTATTTAAGTGCTGCCCACTGCCCTCCCCTGTTTTCGCCTCTCTCTCTTTAGGTTGACTCTCCCTCCCTGTTCTGTTATCTTTCCCTCCTTCTCCAAAGACAAAAGAGGATGTGTCCTCCCGCTCAGGCAAACTTTTAAAAAGCCAGAGAGAGCATAAGAAGGAATCAGTACATATAAAGGACTAGAGGATTCCCTGCTTCCAAATGTGTCAGTCTTGCATGTGTGGGCCTGGATTTCCCCCTCCCTTCCCTTTCTTTTTGCAGAATCACAGAGGGAGGGGTTGGCAGCCCAGTAGCTCAAAAAATTGTGGGTTTTGCTTGTAGATGCAGAATGCATGCAGAATACACAAACAAATAAACCGGAGGGGGAATGCATGCAACTGTGAAGTCAACCCTTAAGGCCTGACTCCTCAGATTCTCCGGAGCAAGCTGTCAGTGCAGAAAGGGCCAGGGTCTCCTGAAAGAGTCCAGTGCATGCTCAACGTCCTAGCCAACATATATTTGGCAAGTCCTTCCTTCCTCTTCTAAGGAAATGGTAGGCAACCATACTCTTGAACACTGGCACAGAAGAAGTCTTGGCACTAGAATCAAGTCTAGTAGCATCTTAGGGACCAACAGGTTTGGGGGGGCAAAAAAAGCCTTAGTAAGTGGAAGGGTTACCATTCTCTATACTCATTGCTTTGAATGAGGAAAATAAAGAAAATAACATAAGTGCAATAGCTCTGTCATTAAACTGTGGTGGTGGTGAAAAAGGAGGAGGAGGAGGAGGAGGAGGAGGAGGAGGAGGAGGAAAGTGCTGTTAGGTAGTAGCTGACATATAAAAACCCCATAGAGTTTTCAAGGCAAAAGACAAATAGAGGTGGTTTGGCACTGCCTTCTTCTGTATAGCAACCTTGAACTTCCTTGGTGGTCTCCAGTCCAAGGGGGAGATACTAAGCACAAGAGGTCTGATATTGTTCGTATAGAAGGTAATAAAAGTGCATGTATAGTGAAAACATTATAAAGATCAAATTGCAAAGATATGAAAATTGATTGTAATTACAAAACCATTAAAACACCAACATGTGTCACAATAGCAATGATTAACACAGGCATACTTTGGGGGTATACATATATTTAAGGAAGCAGCTGGTCTAGTTTCAAGACCTGTGGCATATCTATTATGTCATGTGCTCAGAATAAGAGCAAAGAGGAGATCAACAGAAGAATAAAGAGAACAAATAGGAGACAAAATGCTTCTGAAGTCCAGGAAAAGCAAACAAAAAATTAGTAGCAAGATGCTGCTTAGGACACTGCCAGGAACACAAAATATCACATACAATTGAATATCAGTGTCATCTGGAGGAATGGAAGAGAAAAGAAGGTCATTTGTAGAACAATTAGAAGTAATGTTCCAGCCTTGGAGGTCTTCCTTAGGGCATGAAGAAACTAGGACACAGTCACATTCAGTGACATCCTGTTCCTGTGTAGCCTAAGGAAGGCCCTAGAGGCAAAATGCCACCTCTCATTTAATTCTCTTGTTTTGACAAACACATTGACTCTTCCCTTAGTAATTGTTGTTTCGGAACTCAGAAGGTGTCAGTGCAAAAGTTAGCTTGCTCTTAGACCTTCCGATCTGAATCACAGGCCTTCCCACCTGCATAGGTACAAGGGTGTAGTTCACATATTCCAAGTTGTCAAGGTGAGCCAGTGTTCAAAATGGAAGGGGGGGGGGAGTGAGGTGGCTTACTTTTAAAACAGACCCAATTAAATTTGGCCCATAGTCCATTCACTCTTTGTAACAGACAGAATTAATTATTGTAAGAGATTATGGCCACCAGATTAGTGGATTTAAAAAAAGAAGAAGATATGTTATAGGTCTATCATTTGCTTGCATTCATTAGAACTAAAATGGATCCTTAATCAACATCATATCTAGCCTACTTCTGTAGAGACCTACTGTTGGACCTTTGGTTATGATTATGTTATGATTTTGTATTCAACCATTTAACTAGTTTTAGGAAGGATTTTAGTGGTATGCAAAAATTCAGCCTGTTTAGACTGCACTGAAATAAGCAGTTACAAATGAACACAAAGTGGCCAAAAATACCAGGTGCCATCAGGAGGTCCAGCAGTGGAGCCAGGACAGTAGAAGCCCTCCCACTGTTGCCCCCCCCCCAAGCACCAAGAATACAGTGCATCACTTGCCCCAGAATGAGAGTTCCTATCTATATCTTGTGGCTAATAGCCACTGATGGACCACTGCTCCATATGCTTATCTAATTCCCTCTTGAAGCTGTCCATGCTTGAAGCTGCCACCACCTCCTGTGCCAGTGAATTCCATATGTTAATCACTCTTTAATTTCTCCATTAACCTTTTTTTGTGTGTGTGATCTGAATCACTACAGATTACTGTTGTCTGGATAGATGGGCCAGGTCTTTACTGTACTCTAAGATCATTCCTTGCTCTTTTTACAGTACCAAGTATATCAGGGTATAGGTAATCATGTCTTGCAGTGTGAGAAAGTCACAAGTTGGTTGGAAAGGCAGAGCTACCTTTTTTTGTAGCCTAGTTTATTGCCACCTGGAAATATCTAAAGAAAGCGAGGACATATACTATGATAATGTGCAAATCCTTTATGAATGGGACTCTTGTGGCTTCATGTCAGGAATGAATCTGAAGTAATGACAGACAACTCATAAAAAGTCCTTCTTGGGATACTGAAGGACTCCCTGAAAGAGCTACCTTGGAAGACTGGGCTCCAGAGACTTTCAGAGTGAAGAGTCCTTCTAAGACAGCTGAAGGTTCTTTGTCATCAGCAGCATTTATGATCACCATTATAGCCTTCGGGAGACGGGTTTTGGAAGGTGAGCATTGCCTTGTTGGCAAACTATGCAGGTGTGTTCAGACCAAGAGATGGGGTTATCAAGCTTTCTCTCGGGGTAGCAGGGTTTAGCTCCATAACAATACTTTATGCACTGCCAACAACAGCATCCTAAATACAAGTTAAGAAAATACTGGTAACTAGGGCTGTCCCTCATTTAAACTAATCCTATCAGATAACTGTTTTGAGTTTTAATCAGTTAGGTGTTTAAATGTGCATACATTTGCATGTGAATAAAACGTTACTTCTGAAGAAAAGATTTAGGGTGGTGTGTGCTCTCTTTTTTGTTAAGAACATAAGAACATAGGAGAAGCCAATGTTGGATCAGGCCAATGGCCCATCTAGTCCAACACTGTCACACAATGGCCAAAAACACCAGGTGCCATCAGGAGGTCCACCAGTGGGGCCAGGACGTTAGAAGCCCTCCCACTGTTGACCCCCCCAAGCACCAAGATGACAGAGCATCACTTGCCCCAGAGTCCCTACCTTGTGGCTAATAGCCACTGATGGACCTCTGCTCCATATGTTTATCTAAATTCCCATTTGAAGCCGTCCATGCTTGTAGCCACCACCACTTCCTGTGGCAGTGAATTCCATGTGTTAATCACTCTTTGGGTGAAGAAGTACTTCCTTTTATCCGTTCTAACCCGACCGCTCAGCAATTTCATGGAGTGCCCACGAGTTCTTGTATTGTGAGAAAGGGAGAAAAGTACCTCTTTCTCTACCTGCTCTTTCCCATGCATAATCTTATAAACCTCAATCATGTCACCCCTCAGCCATCGTTTCTCCAAGCTAAAGAGCCCCAAGCATTTTAACCTTTCTTCATAGGGAAAGTGTTCCAACCCTTTGATCATTTGTTACTTTTTTGCCATCAAGTTGCAGCTGACTTATGGCAACCCATCGAGTTTTCAAGGCAAGAGACATTTGGAGGTGGTTTGCCATTGCTTGCCTCTGTGTAGGTATTCCTTGGTGGTCTCCCATCCAAATACTAAGCATGGCAGCCGTACTTAAAAGCAGGGCTATTTTAGGGCAGGAACGCACAGGAACGGAGTTCCAGCTGGCTTCAGAGCTGGCCACACCCACTACAGCCAAAACCTCTGCATGCGTGGCTACAGAGGGAAGGCCTGGAGAGCGACCCCCCCCCCCAGCGACTCCGAGGCGGGTGGGCCAGGGGGGCATGGAAAGATGGGGGAAGCATTTAATTGCCTCCCTGTGCCTTCCCTGGCCTGTCCAAGGGCCGGCTTGCCCGGGCTCCCCACAGCTGTGGGGTGTCACGACAGGGCCAGTGGGGCAAGGCAGAGAGGGAGAGTTTACAGTCCAGTCCAATAGTCAAGCCAGAGAGATCAAAAGAGTCCGAGCAAAAGTCCCAATCACACAAAGCCAAGCCGTAGTCAAACGTTACCGATAGAGTCCAAACAAGCCAGTATCGTAGTCAGGAAGCATAGGCGAGGATCAAGAGCCAAGCCAGGTCGGGTACAGGCATGACATGGGATGCCTGGGCAAGCCAAGGGAAGGTAGTTTAAAGTGCCTTCCCTACAAGGGCCGGCTTGCTGCAGGGCACCCGGGCAAGCTAAGGGAAGGCATGGGTGTGGCCTAATATGCTAATGAGCTGTGTTGTCATGGGTGTGGCCTGATATGCTAATGAGTCTCTGCTGTTGGGTGTGACCTGTTATGCTAATGAGTTTCTGCTGGCCTTTTTCTACAAAAAAAGCCCTGCTTAAAATTGTGCATATTACAGTAGGAGTACAATCCTATGCAGTGTTGCTCCAGTCCACTGAAATCACTGGAACATATGTGACTATCAGTGCACAGCAGTTGTTCCTTTCCATTCCTGCAGTTTCCTTGCCCCCTAGAAAGATCATTCCTGGTGTGTAGCATTGTTATTGGGAAGGGAGTGTCCTTTTCTGCAATTCACTTTTTTTTAGATTTAGCCATTGATTCCTGTTCTATTCTTCTCTTCTCTCTCTCTTTTACAAGAGGGACTTCTCTTTCTTTTCTATTTGATTTCTCACTCTTTCATAACTTCAGCCTTTGGGGTTGTTGTATGTTACACACCACAGGGTGGTGCTCTAGTAGGACGACAGGAAAGTTTGAAGACATTGCCTGCCTCTGAGCATCTACAGAGTGAAATTCTGAAATTCTGCAGAACTTCCAGTCCTGCTGCGCCTCTCTTCAAATTTCTCTTTGATCAAAGTGGAATTGCTTAGAAACAGACTCCAAGTTCCTAAAAAGAGGGAAAGAAATGGATTGTTGGGTGAGAGCAACTATGTAAAGAGGAATTAAGAGAATTCCTTTTAACAACGTTAACTCCAGCGGCTGTGGGATCTCTGCAGAGAAACAGACTTGCAGGTCAGTAGGCTAGAGTGGGAAGGAACAAGGAGATGAAACCTACCTTAGGTGGAGCTTAAGAGGAAGAAGGAGCAATTTCATCCCCTTGGCCTTCCTCACTCCTGTCCTCTCCTCCAACCTGCTGTGCTGTTTGTCAATTCATGTCCCTTTCCCTCACTTGGAGTTCTGGAAGAAGCTGCAGGACCAGAGGAAAACTCCACACTCCATGCCCAGTGGATAGGGGACAGGCTTAGGCTGGAGTTACTCTGCATAGGGCTTGCACTGTTAATCTGCTGTAATTTTATGCACACTTATTTAAGAGCGATGGCTATAAAATGATCAGGTGACATCATAAGGAAGACCTGGCCCTCTTAACTACAGCATCAGAGCAGTTAGAGGATTACCACATACGCTTGCCCGATTTGGTTTCGAATCTGAAAAACTGTTCCCTTTTAATTGAAATCTGGTATATGAAAACTTTATTAGACAGCAATGCTGCAAAAGAGCAATGACAGAAAGTGCCCTTGGGCTGATCTTTCCTGGCCTCTCATTAAGAAGCTGTTACAGTTAACTGTTGGTGATGGCAAATTGTTAGTGTTTAGCAATCACATCGCTTTCACAATTAAAAAAAAAACCCTTTTCTTTTATGTAGGCCCTTCGGTTAGAAGCAGATTTTACAAAGTTAGCCTCTGACAGTCTAAAGAGTTCTTACAGGTAGAGGAAACATCACAAAATATTGGAGGTTGTGATACGAATGCCAGAGTGCTTTTAATTCATATGTAAATGCAGACACCATGTAACAACACACAGGCACAGCAATCTCGCTTGGATCCAGCCATAGCGGTTCCAGCAATTCCAAGAGTGGACTGATACCACTACTGGGTTTCCCCACAAAGTGACATCACACCAACACCCAACAATGTTTTTCCTCTGCCAGCTGCCAGAGCAGTGGCGTAAAATGGGAGCCGGGGGGAGGGGTATTTAACCCGCCACCAGCGGGAACTTGATAAACCTACTCCAGACTGACATTTCTACAGGAGTTTCTATAGAATTTTGCCTGTGGAGTGTGGTTTCCCATCCCCTGTTGCAGATGCACTCTCCCAAATCCTGTTCCTAGGGGTCCTCTCTCCCCCAGGAACAGGATTTCAGGGGGTTATTTGGAGCTGAAATGGGAAGGGGGAGATGGGAAAATCATATGGCCAGGGTCTGGCATACCTGAGTGACCGCCTTTCCCCATATGTTCCCCCAAGGGCACTACGATCGGGGACTCAACACCTCCTGGTAACCTCAGGCCCTAAAGATACTAAGTTTGCTGCAACCAGGGTCAGGGCTTTTTCGGTGGCGGCCCCTACCTGGTGGAACGAGCTCCCGGAGGAGATCCAGGCCCTGCAGAACTTTGCACAGTTCCACAGGGCCTGCAAGGCAGAGCTCTTCCGCCAGGCTTTTGAGTAGGAGCCGCCACCGCTACTGTACCATCGCCGCACCACCACCTTCAACTGACTTGGGTAACATCTGAGGGGGAGGGGGGTGCGATGGCCCTGGGATGAAGAATGAAGGGTATTGCCACCTGGAACACTACGATTGACTTGAGATTACCAACACCAGAAGCCCATCTTGTTACTGAGGACTTTGAGACAACTTGAGCACCTTGTACTGTATAATTGATTGATTGTTTTATCAGGTTTTAGCTGTTTTAATTATTGGCATGTTTGCCTCATCTGTAAGCCACCCTGAGCCTGCTTGCGGGGAGGGCGGCCTATAAATATTAAATAAATAAATAAAATACACCACGGGCAGAAGTCCCTGCTCCTGATGGGATTGCCAGGTCCATCCTGTCAACAGGCAGGGTAAGCGGGGGACTTACCTAGAGTGGGAGGGAGTCCCAGACTACGTCACTGGCAATGTGGTGATGCCATTTCTGGCATGTACTGGAAATGATGTCATCACGCGGTGATATCCTGGTGATGCTCTGGCATTTGGGCAAATACTCTATTGTACAAATGGCTTCTATCATAGTTTTTTGCCCAAATGCCAGAGCGTCAACTGGATACTGCAGATGTTGCCATGTTGCCAGCAATGTGTCCTGGCTCTCCTTCCTGCGTAAGTCCTCCCACTGGCCATCTGATTGGAGGTGGGAAGGTGGAGGCAGGGGGAATCCCCCCCAGCAGGGGCCTGGCAACCCTAGCTCCTGAGGATCCAACCTTCTATCACAACTGTTCCGTTTGCAAGAACCACTTTAAATCCATGCTATACCAAATAAAGGGGCAAATCTGGGATTTTCAGCAACCACAGCTCCCAGACCTTTGTCCTTGGCTCACAATGCATGCATTTTAAAACCTTATATGTCACATTCACACTTCTACTTATTTTAGGTGTACATCTAAAGATATGTGAGGGAGCATAAAGATTTAAAAAATGGAACATGTATTTTGCAAATCAAAGGGAAGAAATGGGGAAGGAAATGATATGCAAGATTATTGCACAGCAGCATTTTCCTTTTTGCAGATTGGATTAAATTAACTTGCAAAGTGAAGGAGACAATTTCCAGGAGCTTAAATGTGTTCATCTATAAAATGGAGATAATTAACACTTCCCCATCTCACAAACCTCAGTTGCAATGTTTGGTTGTCTAATGTTTGTTCAGCCTATCAAGGATGTGAAGCCCTAGAAGACTTATCACAAGCAGATTTTAAAGCACACCACATGTCAATGTTTTCTGTCTTAAAACACTGAATTCAACACACTGTTTCATGCCTTTCTGCTTGGCTAACACTTTGCACAGTATTTGTTCTCAGCTTTAAAAAAAAATTCAGCTTACACAAAAAAAGAGGTATTTGCAATTGGATAATTGTACTAAAATGAAAAAATGCAATAGAAAAATGTTCTGTGCATGGCATGATTCTTCGAGCTTTTACACACTTTTGGTTTTGCGTTAAAATGCAGAGTGGTTACTCTCAAGTGGCTTAGACTCAGGTGGCTAGCCGTGTTGGTCTGAAGCTACAGAACAAAATTCAATTCCAGTGGCACCTTTAAGATCAACTAAGTTTTATTCAAGGTATCAGCTACCTGAAGAAGTGTGCGTGCACACAAAAGCTTATAACTTAAAGGTCTTAAAGGTGGCTCTGAACTCGAATTTTGTCCTAAAGGGAATGACATTGTTGTAGAGATACTCTATTTTGTGCCTAGGAAAATGATATTATTTTCTCAGCTATTAATTGCCAAGTGAATGGGGCAATGCAATTGTCCCTCAGACAATTTTTATGATATTATTCATCTTTATTGTTTTGCTAGCTGAGCATTCCCCTTCCCAAAAGAAATGAGAATGGCACCCGCACCCCACTTTGACCCTCTCCTCTGCTCATGGCAGTGTCTTATCATTTTGGGAACCCTGTATTTTTATTCTGTTTCTAAGAGGCATTTCCTTTTCAGTACTCATCTAGCATTAAGATTTTGTTTTCAAAAAGGGGTGTTCTGTACGCTCTACCCCACTATACTAGGCTTTCATTCCCTTATTCCCTCTCCATTACAATTGGACTGCAAATCAGGCAATAATGTTTGAATCAGGATATGGAGGACTATCGTGCAAGGAATGCAGTTACAGCATGCAGTGATTATCCAGCTAGAATATCAGAGTACATATTAAGGCCTGATCTGCCCATTATCTTTACTGGGCAAAGGAAGCTGGAAATGACCCCTGTATGATGACTTTTTTACCCATTAGACATGGTTGCCAGCTCCAGACTGAGAAACTCCTGGAGATTTGTGGGTAGAGCCTGGAGAGGGTGGAATTTGGGGAAGGGAGGGATCTCAAGGGATCTAATGCCACAGAGTTCACTGAAGCTGCCAGATCTCTATAGTCTGGAGGTGAGTTGTAGTTCCAGGAGATCTCCAGGCCCCAGCTGGAGATTGGCAACCATAGCACTCTGGTAGTCTGCCTTGAGTTCAGTTGCAGAAAAAAAGTGAATAAAAGTGCTCTAAGCACATAAATAAACCGGGCCCTTCCCCGGTATTCAACTGCTTGCAATTCTTTTATACTTTAATTTTCATATTTTAATTGGCACAGTCCACTCTATCACACTTTGATTCCACACGTCTCATGCTCAGACCATTGATGTAAAAATATTTTAGAGATGAGTTTGACAACTCTGGGTTGGAAAATTCCTGCAGATCTGGGGACAGAGCCTGGAGAGACTCAGGTATGGGGAAGGGAGGGAGCTCAGCAGAGACGTGATCTCATACAGTCCACCTTCCAGAGCTGCCATTTTCTCCAAGGAGCTCCTTGATGGAGTCTGGAGATGGGTTGTAATTCTGAGAGAACTCCAGCCCCCGCCTGGAGCTTGGCAACCCTACTTAGAGAACAATCCTAAGAAGGTCTGCTCAGAAGTAAGCCTGTTATTCAATTGGGCTTAATTCTCAGGAAAGTGTTCTTAAGATTACACTATTGAACCCCACTCATTTACTTTCAGGGCCTTGATTTTACCCCTTGTGTCTGAAGCCCACCAAACAGAAAACAATAATGTTAAGGAACCATGTTGTGAAGTGCCTTTTTGCTCATGACATATTGAAGTATATACCTCCAGGGGTTGGCAGTCCCCAGGTGGGGGTGAGGGATCCCCAGAATTCACGGGCTCCTGCCCACTGCCGGCCAGGTGTCCGGTGGGGGAAAGGCTCACCCCCCAACAACAACCACCCACAGTCACCCCTCTCCCTCCCCTCCCATGAGATTTAAAGGGCCCTCCAACTGTTCGGCAGAAGCACGCAGCCTGCTGATCAGCAGGACAGAGCCCTTTAAATCTTACAGGATGGGAGGGAGAGGAGGGAAAGGGGCAGCCGCTGGCCACCAGCCTGAACTCCAAGCGGCGATGTTAAGTCGCTCACTTAACAAAGAAGTCGGAGAGTGATTCAGCAAGAACACAACTTTATTCTTCAACTTGAACACAACTCCAACACGGATCAACATCTGATAGCCAGAACAGAACAGTTCAGCCTTTAAATTACAGTTGTCCTGCTTTTAAACTCTCCCGGCTAATGTAGCCACACCCACTGTACAAATACCAACCAATACGGTTGTTCATATAAGGACCAATCACGAGCGTTCCCACTCAGGGAGCTTGCTGTAAAGTGATTGGCTAGGTGCTTCCTGGGCTAGCAATGCGATTGGATGGATTTGGATCCTGGCTTAACATGGCAAGTTAATTAGATGTTTCACATACATCGTGCATTCAATGGCAGCTACTGAATATATTACAGGCAAATTCATCACTTAAAGATCAGGTGCGGGCAGCCCCCACTTGCAAAACCCTTTAAGTGTTTTTTTGCAAGCAGGGGCCGCCCAAGCTGCGATCTCGCTGCTTGGAGTTCAGGCGCACCCTGCACTTTGGTGACTGCTTGTAAAACACCATTTGAAGGGAACCTTCCCTTTAAATGGTGTTTTGCAAGCAGGCATCGCTGGTGCCTTCCAAGAGGCTGCATCCCCAGTGTGGTGAGGTCACTTCTGTGTGATGTCATCACATTGGGGACATCCCTGCCCCCCCCCGGAATGCCCCCCCCAACCCCCCCCCCCCAGTATCCAGGTAGGACCTGGCAGCCCTAATACCTCCAATGGTCATATTGCTTCTCTTTCTTGAACTTAAATTTTTTCATGTGGCCACTCATTAAGCTTGCCAACTCCATCTTAGGAAATCCCTGGAGATTTGTGGGCAGGGCCTGTAGTGGATAGAGTTTGGGAAGTGGAAGAAGCTCAGCAGGGATGTGACACCATTGACTCTACCTTTTGAAGCTGCCATTCCCTCCAGGGGAACTGAACTTTGTAGTCTCTAGATCAGTTGTAATTCTGAAGAACTCCAGATCCCACCTGGGGAATGGTAACCCTAGGCCACTGTCATTTGATGTGGGATTAGTTACCAGTTAATGGGCCACAATTTGAGCAATCATGTGTATGCTTTACACTAAGAAATACTATTTCCACTACAGAAAAGACTCTGTTGGGCCACGACACAATGCGAGAAGATACTTAGCAAAAAATGGCAGATCTCCCTAAATGACCCTTATAGTACTATTCTGTGCAGAGGCACTCCAGTCTAAGCACATCAAAATCAATGACCGTAAACTGGAATAATTCCCTATAGGATTGCACTAGGATTCCCAACTCTAGGTTGGAAAAATCCTGAAGATTTGGACGTGCAGCCTGGGGAAAGCAGGATTTGGGGAGGAGACATACCTCAGCTGGGTATAACACTCTCCAAAGCAGCCATTTTTCTCCATGGGAACTGATCTTTGTAGTCTAGAAATCAGGTGTAATTCCAGGAGAACTCCAGGCCCCACCTGCAGTTTGGCAAACCTATATTACACGGTTGCTAACCTCACTGAAAATGTACCCTAACCCCCGGTCCACCCTCTCTCTTACATCATCATGCATTAACATTCTGCAGCTCACTGGGTAATTATGCTGCACAAAATCAATGTTGTTATTTTTATCCACAGCAAAGCTGAATGTTGCATTTGGTTCACTTTCTGCCTTCTGCAACCTTAGAGAGCCAACCAAACTTCTGTGATCAACATTCTTATTCCAGGTCCGCAAGCCCCTCCCCGAGGCAATCTGAAGGTTTTCTTAACGCATACGGTCTGAACAAGAAGAGGGCAGGTAAGTGAGATGAAAATCAAGGGAAAGGAACTGCTCGAGCCATCGCTGAGGTCCCCATAAATATTCCCTATGGAACTCATTACACATTTGAGCAAACATTACCTTCATTCACACTGCTAAATTTCCTGTTTGCTTGGCTGATCAATTCCTCATCAAATTTTAATGTGGGGTTCAGGCCGTCTGTGGCGTTTTAATTAGGCCTAAGACTGCACTGTGTCGGAGGCAGAGCTAAGAACCATCTAAATCCCTTCTGCCTATATAATAAAGTGGGAGCTGGGAAGGGAGCTACAGAAGAGGGGAGGGAAGACAGGGGCTGAGGAAATGGAGAGGCCATGCACTAATTAGTTCTTGTTACTAGGTTAAGCCTGCTCTCTAGTGGTCAGATCACAAAGAGGTTGTAAACATGCAAAAATTTAAAAAGGCAATAGAAATCGAAGGATTAAAAAAAAAAAAGACATCACATTTGCCCATCAAATAAAGGCAACCTTGCAAATTCCACATAGACATACCCTTGTGCCTGCAATTTACATGCAATTTGACTTCTGACACTAGTTTTCTCTACTGACTTCCTTTTCCGTGCCTTCAATTTGTTTCTTTTATTCGTTCCTTCAGACTGGAGGTGGCCCCAAAATGAAAAGCATTAATGACGACAGAACACCCATGCAAATTTTATTCAAAGGCATCAGGCTGCACAACGAGGCCGTAAGATGTGGAGGGTGCTACAGTGCCCAATGCCCACCCTCTTATCTTAAAACCCAAGTGAATCAGCTACCAAGAAATAACCTATCCTGGTATCATCCTTGGGGTATTTTGGAACAAATATATGCACCATTTCATGCCAGATTTCCCCCCCCCCTGTGGGATTTACTACAGCTGTTCTTCATCCCCTCTTTGTCACTGATTTTAAGTGTAGATCACACAAAAACCAGCCCTATAGGTTTGGTGTAATTAGTGAGGTTACAACAAATCTTTATTTATGAGAATTGTGAAGAAATGGAAGAGGAGGAGGAGATTGGATTTATACCCCACCCTTCACTACCCGAAGGAATCTCAGAGGGGCTTACAATCTCCTTTCCCTTCCCCTCCCCAAAAGAGACACCCTGAGAGGTAGGTGGGGCTGAGAGAGCTCTGAGAGAACAGTTCTCAGAGAACTTTGACTGACCCACGGTCACCCAGCAGCTGCATGTGGAGGAGTAGAGAATCAACCCCAGTTCTCTTAGATTAGAGTCCGCAAACCTATATTCAACCTACAGTGGCTAGCTGCCCTGCAACACATTTTATTTGGAAAGGTTTGTAATGTGCTTAATCCTTCTCTCTTTATTTATGAAATTTATATCCCGCTTCCTCTTCCCCATTATAAAATACACCAATAAGAACAATATAAAGATACAATAAATAATGTTTAAAATATAAAATGGTTAAAAATCTATCCCCATTAAAATCTATCCACTATCAAGCAGGGTAGGAGGTGTGGATGGTGAAGACACAGCTGAAGTATACCAGCTGCCTTGCGGATCACAATCACTCAAAGGCTGACCAAAAAAGAGCAGCCTTGCATGCCCTGTGGAACCTAGAGAGGTCCCAAGAAGCATGCACCTCTTCAGGCAGCTGGTTCCAAAGGATGGGGACCACTACTGAGAAGGCCCTCGCCGTTGTTGACACAGAGCGGGCAATTTGTGGACCAGAGACTTTCAATAAATTCCGAGATGAAGACTGGAAAAGATAGAGAGGTTCATACTGGGAGAGGTGGTCCCAAAGGTATGAGGGTCCTGGGCTGTTTAGGGCTCTGCCATCACAGCCCACTTTCCCCCTTACAGTTTCGCCCCTCAACTGTAGTTCCAAGCACAGATGGGGGAAACAGATGGACTACAGAGAAAAGCAGGAAACAGCCAACATAAGTTAAGTACACACCATTTCTACCAGTTAGGGTTGCCAAGTCCCCCCTGACCACCGGTGGGGGGTGGGGGAGTAGAATGGCCAGATCCTGGTTGAGGAACTCCTGGAGATTTGGGGAGGACAAGGACCTCAGTGGGGTACAGTGCCACAGAGTCCAAAACATCCATTTTCTCCAGGGGAACTGATCTCTGTAGTCCAGTGATGAGCTGTGATTCCAGGGGATCCCCAGGTCCCACCTGGGGGCTGGCATCCCTACAATAGTTCTCCACTATAAATTATCCCGAGCTGCTGCACATGGGCAAAGCAGGTGCAGAGGTTCTGAGATGTGCACTGAACACTAAAGGTCTCATTCCAGACCTAAACACTGGGTCTAAAATCCTCACCTGTGTCTTTACGACAAGATTTCCAAGTATTCTCCATCTTATGTATTTAGGGTGCCAGAGTGCAACTCCTCAAAACCATTTTTATGAAAAAGCTCTGAATCCTGCAGCTCCAGGAGGAGGATCACAGAGAAGCAGGGGACTGAAAGGGACAACAATGAAATGGCAAAGAGTATTGAGCTGGTTATAGCTTGCAGGCCAGGGTGCTCCTTACAAATCATTCCCCACAAGACGATCAGAAGGGCAGCATCAAAATAAGCTCCAGGACAAATTATTCCTGCCTACTCTGTAACAAGTACTCACTGTGTGGCTTCCCCTTACCATGTTGTTCTTTCTCCCCAGCCCCAATCCATTTTCCCAAAGTTTGCTGGCATGGCAATGGCATGGAAACTTGTGACATAACAGGAATGAACAACATACCTTAAAACATTAAGGGCAGGGTTTACCGTCAGAAACCTCCATGGAAGAGGATTTGACGGGTTTCCAGAGTCACCTATCACACTGTCTTCTTTTGCTGGTAGAGAGCTCCACAAGGCTGGCAGGCTGGCAGCCCCCATTTTTCAAAGTTCAGTGTGGACCAAACATGAGCTGTTCTCCCTCTGGCCCATTTGATGGGCCCTGGCCTTGCAACACCCAACAACTGGCGGATGTGGGGGAGGGACTGCAGCTGGGAGCAGAGTGATGACCTTGTGGGCACGAGCCAGTATATTGTAGTGGTTAGAGTACCGGACAATGATCTGGGAGACCCAGGTTTGAATCCCCATCTGTCAAGGAAGCTTGCTGGCACACACTGTCATGATCTGAGCTGTTCTACCAGAGGCCTACTAGGCTCAGGGAGCCTGACTAGCAGTAAGTGAGGCTGGGCCTACAACTCCCAGAAGCCCCTGAGAGGTTTTGGAGCCAGAATTGACCAGTAGAAAAAGAGGAAGGCTTGGAATAAAAGATCTAGAGCAGCAGGAAAAGCCGTTCTTTTCCCCAGGGGACAGAGCCAGAAAGAACTAAGGCTGCTGTAGGGAGGAAACCCTCATCCTGAGGGAAAGGTGAGTAGTCTAGTGCCACTTGGAATAGTGGGCTAGAGACAGTATATATTTAGACACGTTAGGGCATTTGATTTCTTTTTCCCCACCCACTTACTGTTATTATTCTGCACCTTGTTGTTTGACTTCCTATACAATAAACTATTTTTATTGTTCACTCTGCCAGGTCCTCACGCCTATTATTCAGCCAAAAGGGAAGTCTAAAAGCCTGAGAAGGTGCCCTGGGCCTTCTCAGAAGAGCCTGGAACCAAAGTGGTGGCAGTGTCAGGTGACACCCCACCTGAGCCGTGACACACACTCTCAGCCTAACCTACCTCACTGATTATTCTGATGATAAAGTGGAGGGGAGGAGAAGTATGTAAGCTGTTTGGATCCCAGCTGGGATATAAATGAAGTGTTTGATTCATTAATCACCTGGAACCCTTCTGCTTCTTCCCCTTTCTCCCTGTGTACTATAGGTACTCCTGCTTTAATGCAGGGAAGTGAATTCACTGTTCACATCACTGTTACGGGGGGGGGGGGATTCCCAGTACCTGACCTGGATGTATTTTACCTCCACTTTCTATCCATTACTTCCTTTACTTCCTCCATTGTACTTTCCCTTTTCTTTACAGTGGGTTTCACACCCTTGAATTGCGGACATCTTTTCAATGCCTGCTCAGATATGAAATGGAAATCTGGACCAACAAGGAATGGTAATGAGGATAGACCATGGCGCGGAAGGAGGCATGTTGCATCATCAGCCCTTTTGCTATGCTTGTTTCACTCCTTAAAAGGGCAACATGGGTCCTTTCCGCACTTGGATCTCATCCCTGGTTTCATCAGAGTTCAACTCATGACACAAAACCTTGCATTTATCCCTAGTTATAACAGCATCTGTTTATCCCGGGACAAGTGTGGGGTGAAACTGGGGTGACCTCAAGTGTAATGTGGAAACAAAAAATACAGGGGTGAGCTCAAGTGTAGTGTAGACTGTAAGTTCGGGGACAGGGCTGAACCAGGATTTAAGGTCTAGTGCAGAAAGGACCATGGTGTTTGTTAATCAGTGTGGCACAGGGGCAGCAGAGGAGGCCCCACCTACTGGGTGAAAGGCAGCGGCTGCCTCCAGGACAGGGAGGGGCACCTCACTAGAAGACAGTAGCACCCTGTGCAAACCCAGCTGGAGTACAGCAAGGCAAGGAAGGGATTAAAACAGCAACAAGGCTCAGAGAAGGGAGGGGTGATGCTGGGCTTGACCAGGATGGGCAGAGCCCCAGGGCTTAAAAAAAGAGTTGTAAGAAGAGTCAAGGGAGAGGAGGAAGACAAGCTGGCTGAGCAAGGCTGATAGGGTGCAAGGAAGGGAGAAAGAGGAAGCTAAAGGAGGAGCCGTGGCCTTGGGCAAGAAAAGGCTACCAAGCTGACAGGTCTGGTGGAACTGTTCCAAGGCAGAGGCACAGCTCAGCCCCCTGAAATTTGAAGGGACAAAAACAGGTGGGCGAAAGGAACTGCGCTCATGAGGAAGCCTGTGTGGACTTTGCTGCATCTGGAAAAGAAGGAAAACCATTGCATCTGGTGAGTCTCCGCCACCTATGGTAGCCAGTTATGATGTCACCTGCCCCCTGGGGGGAGGCAGAACCAGTATGCGCATTAATGGATTCCAGGTATGTCATGTGGCAAGAACACTTGTAGGTCAGTACACATTGTAACCTTACCACCTCTCATTCTGGAAATTAATGGCCAGCAAATGCCCAGTGGGAAGTACATCACTCACCTCTGCCGCGTTCATTATCACGACAAATATATAATATACAACCTGAATCTACTGAGGCCTCCAACCCGGAACGTGTTCCACGTGTCTTCCCTACTATTGAAAATATGCCATCTATTCGTATTCACCTCCAGCTCCCTGTAAGGCTGAAGCAGATGCCATTTACCCAAAGGAGCCTCAACTTCTAAAGGGTTCCTGCTGCCAACAGCCATCTCCGAGTCAATGTTATCAATCCTCTTGTAATTTTTACAAAACTTCAAAGGGTTAAGATGGCAAGCGGCCGTTATTGACTGGTGCTTCTTGGTAGGATCAGTAAAGCGTGACTGATTAGAGCCCAGTTCTAAAGAGCCCAGCTTTTGTGGGGCTGGAATAAAGAGGAGGCCTGTCAATAACTCAGATTCAGCCGTATTGACGTAGTTTACAGCCTCAATAGGCAATTAACACTTTACAGTGGATATTACCCAATGGCCTCCCCCATGCTTTGCTGCACATTTTTTGCCGTCAGCTGCAATATTGATGATGCAAAATAAAAATTATATGGGACAGAATGCACCTTTGTTCAGCTGCTGCAAGGATTTCTTTTAACATCTGGGAAAGATCACACTTTTGGTTCTCCCCCCCCCCTTACATATCTACATGCACATACATAATACGCACACACACTCCCCATTTTTGCCATCTCCCATTTACAGTTGCTAAGACCATATTCGAGAGCCCGAGAAACTCCAGCTTCATAAGTAATTGAATCTGTCACATGCCACTGCACCGCAAAGAAACCCCTAAAGAATGATGGGCATTGCAACCCCGCCCCCTTCTTCTAAAACTTGAATTGTGAAGTAAGTTATGGGGGAATGCCTCATTGGTGGATGAACGTATTTGATGGCTATCCTTAAATCAAATCCACAATTACGCGCAAGCGAGAATACAGCAACGTTGCAATACGCAAGCTGGATGACTAGTCAAAAATATTTTCATGGGCTTTATCTATAGAAATTAAACTTAAGCACTGTGCCACAGGCCTGCTACACTTTGGAATATGTTTATAGGAGCTCCTCTACATTGCTTTCCTTATTCTGTTCCTTAACTCTGTGTTCCCTTCTTTGCTGGCCCCATGGTTCTCTTTCTGCTATGCCAAGTGTTAACACTTAAAAGTAACGGAGGCTCCCAGAGGATGCAGTGTTTGATTTCCTGGCTGGAGTTGCCAATAAGGATGTATCTGCACAGGTGGCAGCCGATGCTCCCTCTAAGCTGTGGAGTCTTGTGAGCAAAAATTCTATTTTGTGAGCTACTGGCATTAAAGTTGTGAATGAGTGATTTGGCTACTACTTAAATTAGTTTGCTCTGGAGCCATCCTTCCCGAGCCAAGACAAAAATGTGTGAGCCAGAGGCTAAAATCTGTGAGCTAGCTCACACTTACTCAGCTGGGAGGGAACACTGGTGGCAGCATAGATACAATCCCTAACATTTTGTTTCTGAATACACTGCTGTTCTCATTCAGCTACTTTGAATGCCTTCGGAATTGTACAACCATTTACATTACATATGGACCCAATTTGGTTGAACATGGATTACTGTCGTTCTGAGCATTCATTGAGCCAATGTGGTGTAGTGGTTAAAGCCTTAGGCTAGGACCCGGGAGACCCAGGTTCAAATCCCCACTCTGCCATGGAAGCTCACTGGGTGACATTAGCCAGTCACTTTCTCTCAGCCTAAACTATTTGTAAGCTGCTTTGGGGAGAAAGGCAGGATAGAAACATCCTAATAAATAAAAATACATACACGTGCAATTTTGGACATCTGACATTTCCACTGCAGCCATTCATACAGATGAATAAGCAAGCTTTCTTCCAAACTTGGACTCGCTGTTCAGTTATGCAAGAGGCTGTAACAGAACACTGCAGACACTTCCCCTTCTCATACATTCCTCCCCCATGTGTACATACAGAGCCAAATTACACAATATGGGCAGGCACAGGACAACATGTGGCCGCTGCCACCACCATTTTAGAGGCATTTTGTGTTGCTGTGGAACCTTGAAATTTTGTTCCTCCATGCCTTTTCAAGCAGCCCCCCATGACTTCTTAGCTGTGGTACCAAAGTTGAGGAATTCTCTCCCAGGGGGATTTGTCTGTCCCTTCCTGTTATTATCTTTTGCTAGTAGGGTTGCTAGCTAGGAAGATATGGGGCAGGAGCATTTGGGAGCAGAGACTGGGGAAAACAGCATTATATGACACTCTAGGATTTTCCTATAAACTCAGTGGCAAAATTCCTAGTGTGTTCCATGGCGCCATGATTCTTTTCCCCCTCCCTTTTGCTCCCACTACTCCACTGAGCAAGGAAGGGGGTCTGGGACAGTGAGGAGTTTGCCCACCACCGCAAACAACCTTTCAAGACTATCTGCCTGTTTGTTTCATTTGGCGTTCCCTTACTGACCCTCCTTGTTAATTATGTATTTACCTTCTTGATAAATTTGGATAAATTGTTGTACCAAGAACCAGAAAATCTGCCTACCATTCTTTTCAGATCAAGAGAGGCTGACAATTTTTTTTCAATATCTTTGACAAGCAAGCCCTATAACACCATTATTCCCATCTACCTCTTCATTATCATCTAAGGACACAGTGTTCTGCTTCTAATTCTACTACAATATAATCTTCAGTACGGTTCTTTGATGTAAAAACTGGTTTGGAGGAAACCACTAGAAAGGCATTTTCCTACAAACACTTCAAAAATAAGGCCTGTCGTTGATGCATTTTTAGCAAAACTATTGTTGAACGTTGGAATATTTGTTTTTCATTAAGGCATATGGTTTCTTGAACCTCAGAAATTTCATACACACACACACACACACACACACTTTTGGGTTCTTATCCATAGAAACAGACAGGCTCCTTTTATACATTACTGTATTCTTGAAACAGGCTTGTACTTCCACCTTGGGCCTTCCAGGCTAGTTTCTTCTTCCTGCCCAACGCCATGGGGCAGGGAGGTCCGTGCCAATAGGGTTTCCAGGTTCTCCTAGAAGTGACATCATGCCTCTCTAGGTACTGGCTGAAACTCTATGTCTTTATTATAACATTTTGGTGATTGACATTGGCACCACTTCTGGTTTTACCCAAAAGTGATATGTCATCAACAACAATGTTTTAATTTTATTTTTTCCCACCAATGTTCAGAGTGGAGGTGGGAAACATCAGCTGCGGGAAGTGTCCTTGACACTCAGAGGTCAGTAGACTGAGCTAGGGGAACTTTAAACTTGCCTACTGTCAGGTGGGACCCGGAGGTCTCACAGAATCTTGATGAATCTCACCCAGTTTTCTTCCTTACTAAAGACCCCACCCCCACAGAGCTTGTGTTCATCCAGGTCCCATGATTCTCAGCTTTGTCTTTTGGGGTGGTCAAAGCATCCTTCTCCCTTTTTTACCAGCAGAAAAGGTGGTTGGACCCAACCAGAGGTGAACAGCCATGATAGGGGTCCCAAATCCCCCCGGGGGGCGGAATTCCCCCTGGTTTCGAGCCCCGATTCTCACTCCCACGGAATCGGGGCCCAGGGGAAAACCCACCCCCGCACGTGCGTCACCCGGAAGTGACGTCACACGCTGGGGGCGGGGCGACGCCATTTGAGGGGAAAACAAAGAGTTTTCCCCTCAAATGGTGTCACCCCGCCCCCAGCGTGTGACATCACTTCCGAGTGATGCACGCGGGGCACACGGGACGCCATCCGGGAGCCCCCCGCTCCCGGACGAATTTCATTTGGCAACCCTAGGCCATGACTCAGTGGTGAACCATCTGTTCAGCATGTAGAAGGCCCTGGGTTTAGCCACTGGCATTTCCAGTTGAAAAGATCAAATAAAGAGAATGTGAAAGACCTTTCATTTGTAAAGCGAATGCTCGCTGTTTTTTCTTACAAACAGGTATGCACATGTGTATGCAGATCATATGTGCATTCATTGTAACGTGAACAGGGGTCATAGAAAACCATTTCATGTGCTCATGTGACTATTTCAGCAACCCAACCAATATACTTCTCATTCAGTTCACACAGGGAAGAAATTCAGGGACATGAAGGAAAGTTTCCAAATGACTTAGCTGTACTGAAAGAGGTGTGATTTACAAACTGAATAGTTATATTGCCTCAGATTCTTATTCAGATGATATATAAAATGGCTAAAAACAATGTGTATCTCAACACACATGGGTTAATCAGAGTCTGGGAATTATAGAAACCCAGCTTGTGATCCTGGCCGCATCAAAGAGCTAATTAGGGCTTGTTTTCATCTCAGTAAAAAATAAATCTTAATCACCTCTTTGCACAAGACAAATATGCTCCTTTTTAAACTTTCTTCTTCAACAATTCCCACACCACACAAGCAAAAGCATCCCCTATGGGCTAGCTTACGGAGATGTGCATAAATGCTGGCTACACAGGAAAATGAAAGCCAAGATCATGGTGGGTCCTAGCCAAAACTAATCATTATTTCTGAATAAAAATATAAAGTGAAAAGAGTCTCTCTTTTGTGTGTATGAATGGGCAAACACAAAACAATGTGAGAAAACTACACAAGTAACCCTTTATTTCTAGGTAAACAACTTCTTATTGTTTCATTGCCGTGAATATCTTTTTTTAAAAAATCCCTGCAGATACACATGTTCTTCCTTCCTCTCTCATGTGGCTGATAGATAGGGGCTGCTTTCACAATGAGGTTTTCCCATATTTCAACCATTTGACTAATGTGGGGCTTTCCCCCTGTTTTACATGACACCATCGTGTATTCATGCACAAATCCCAAACAGCCCATTTCTTCCTCAAAACAGCTGCTTTATTTTAAACTTGTAAAAAAAAAGTGTTTCCCTGGCAGAACACTATCAATATGAGCAGTTTCTTGTGTCTCAAAGAGAAATTGTGTTTTGTGTTTGAATGAAAAGAAACGCCCCCTTCACTCTCTTCCTTCTTCTGCATTTTGTCAGTGAACTGCCCTGTACTTGCTGGGAAATCCCCCACCCATGTGGCCTGCTACTGCTGACCCTAATAACACTTTTTATTGGGGGGGGGTGTCAGATCAGAGTAACACTGAAGCACTGTCTCAACAGTGCAATGTCATTGTAGTGATCCTCTGTGAAATCTGTGAGTAAGTGTCCGCCCCATGATTTGGGGGGACAGATACTAAGAACAGCACAATTTATATAGGCCCTTTTCACATTACCGTTCTAAACCTGGTGTTATCAATCACTGGCCCAGTTCCGATTAAAACTCTACTTCCCACCCCCACCCCCTCTCTAGCCAGGAAGGACATGGCACCTCTTCCAGGCACACTAGAGTGTTATCAAACCTGTGTTGCAATGAGAGTACACACACACACACACAAATGCACGAGAACCAGAAAATATTGAGTTGTTAATACAAGATAAAACATTTACTAAATTACGCAAAAGGAAAACATCCTCCCATCGCCAAACCCCACACACAAACGAAACTTTCTCCCATGCAAACTGTGTCAGCGTGGGGGAAGGGAAAAGGGGGTGGCGTCAGAGCAACAGGGAGAAATACTAGGATGACTGTGGGCCATAATGAGAGAAAGACGGAGAGATGAAGAAAGAAAAAGCAGATCATAGCTGACAATTGAAGAGTGTGTCTGTCTCCTTTAGGGTTGCCAGGTTCACCCTGGCCACAGGCAAGGGATGGGGGTTGTCAGCTCTGGGTTGGAGAACTTATGGAGACTTGGGAATGGAACCTGGGGAGGACAGGGACCTCAGTGAGGTAGAATGCCATACTGAGTCCAGCCTCCAAAAATCCCTTTTCTCCAAGGAAACTGCTTTATGAGCAGGAAATCCAGGAAATCTCCAGGTCCCACCTGGAGACTGGTATCAGTAATCCAGGGAGACCTGGATACAGCTGGAAACCTTGTACCTGTTTGCAGGGATGGAAGATGCAACAGTGAAGGGAGGGGGGGATGGGCATTTTTAAAATCCAAGCTGGCTTGTTTCTGCCGAAACTTTTTTGGGCTGAATATGTGACCCAAGACATTCTGCAGCACTGGAAGACATGATGGGGAAAGGGAAGGAGGGAGAATGGACATTTTAAAAATCCAAGCAGCCTTTCTTTAACCCCCTGAAAAACTAGAGTGTGATAGTCAACACTGCCTCTCCTGTCCTGCAAACCTTTGGCAACAAGTCACTTAACAGCCAGTTGTGTCTGGGCATGGATGGGTTAACATCAGGATGTTTGCTACAGGCATCTTCTGTCACACCGACCAATCAGTGATGCCCTGAGGCTCCCCCTTCCTCAATGAGCTATTTCTCTCCTCTTGTTTCCAAGTGACAGCAGCCGTGATCACACTGTATCTCAATGTATCTCAATGGAGTCCAGGCATCTCAATAGTGCCACTATCTTGCTAAACTGCAATCGTGGTTGAGCACCATAGCAATCAACATAGAACATTTTAAAAATCTCTGAGGAAGACTGTGCATACAGGGTGAAAAGGGAAGGGGAAAGAAAGCAGTGTTGCAAGAAGTGCTACGAGGCATTTCACACAGCACAGCACAGTGATTCAGAAGTGGAAAGAAGGGTTTGAAAATGGAAGAAAGCAATTTATGTCAACAGTGACTCAGACACGCTTCCCCAATGGGACACAAGTGGGTGTGTAAGAACAGGTAAATTAATTCTGTTAGCAGCCGGTTACTAAAACGGGTCTGTCTGAAATTACAGAAATATTCCGTCAGTAACCAGATACTAAAACAGAACAGATAGACTGTCAGACCCATAATAAAATGGCAGGTCATTAATGTTTTTCCTCACTGTTGGAGAGGGGATGCCTGCCTTTTCCAACTGCCAAAACCTTCAATAAATTTCAAGGAAAAGTACTCAGGAACACCACAATTGCTATGAAGTGCTACCTGGATGACAGCAAGAGACCAGTCCCTGGCAGCAATAACAGAAAAGAATCATCCACACCTCAGCCTACCTTTGAAACCAGGGGATCATCTCATGGAGCTTATACAAATAAGTGGGCTTTTAGAAAGAAGACTGTAGTATTTTGCTATTCCTATGCAGTGCTAACCATGTTCCCCTTCTTCAAAAATCTAAACATGAGGTTGTACGAAAACACAGCGCAAGGGGGCTTCAATACACATTAGGTGTGAAAGGAAAACCACAGAAAACAGTAGAGAAAAACAAAATTACCCTCTGGCATCTGGAATCTCCATTGCAAGGGTGATTTCATACATACTCACTCCAGGAACCTGACCACCATAGAAAACCATCTTGGTGTGGAAGTAGCCAGGGACAAACAGTTTGGCTTTTTAAAAGAAAGATGAACATGTCAGTAATTGGATGCATTAGAACTACACAGAAAGCAATATACCCAGATTACCTATCAATAAGAAAACTATGCCATACAGGTATATATTTACCACAATCTATATCTGTTTCCCATCAGTTTAACTGACATAGCTTCCCCTCCGAAATCCCGGAAATTATAGTATGTTGAGGGTACTAAGGATTCCTCATCAGAAGTACCTGGCCTCCTCAGAAAACTAGAGTTCTCAGGGATCAACTCCACCTGACAGTGTCCCAGTGCCTACCACAGGGATTCCACTACATTTTAAGGCTTGGATTTCCTTCTTTCATGAACACTGCAAGGGCCCAATCCTGAAAGCCTCTACCCCAATTGGCCAGAGACTCTGGCAGACTTCCCCCAGCTGAGGGGAGGGGCAAGAAAGCAGTGAAATAAGAAAAGTTCTCTTTCATTTACACTATTTCCTACTCCAAATCTCCATGTGATTCTGGAATTCATTGTCCTTTAACTCACAGGTACACCCTGAGGAGGGCCTGGCGTGATGTGGTCCATGGGGTCGTGAAGAGTCAGACTCGACTGTGCAACTGACCAACAACAACACCCTGAGTTAGATGGCAGCAGACACAATGGCTAGTCCTCTGTTTTGATAGCTTCAGGAGCCTTGGCACACTGTGGGAACTGCAGCAGACTAAGAATATCTAAGGATCCCTGATTCTCTCTGCTTGATGTAACTTGTTGGAATCCCTTCACGGACCGTCATGGATAGGAAAGATTTCTTCCGTTTCTTGAGTTTTTAATTATCCTCTGTTTCCCCAAGATCATACAAAATATCTTCATCATACAACTCTCATTCACGTGGGTTACATTTGTAGTTCGCACAGGCATTCCAGTGTCATTTCCCTGCACATAATGGACACTTAACGTGCTGAGGATTATTTTTTGGTAACACTTTATTTCAGATTTCCCATCATTATGAATTCATTTAGCACTGGAAGTAATAGCCTTGCTCCTAATGAATTCATCTGGTATTAATATGGCTCTCACAAGTGTGTCCATAGGTGCCCAAATGCAATTTAGCATTAGTTAAGTGAGAGTTAATGGACACTTAAAGTGCCACTTATTTTCTAAGTGGTCCATTAAAAAGGGGGTGACAAAGGCCTGCCTGCAGATTACCCTCAGAATATAATATGTGGATTTCCCTGGTAAATGTAGAAATAAAAAAAAAACATGAGATCCATTCAAGATCCATCTAGCCTGCAGTTCTGTTTCCAACAGAGGTGGTTTGCCATTTCCCACTTCTGTGTACTGACCCTAGACTTTCTTGGTGGTCTTCCATCCACTGACCCTGCTCATCTTCAGAGATCTGATGAGACTGGGCCTTCCAGGTCAAGGCTCCACATTTAGTAAGGAAGGATAAATAATAGCTTTGGAAAGTGTTTGAAGCATTGTTTCCCATGATGTACACAGCTGTCTCATTCATCCCATTGCCTCCTCTGGCCACGCACATTTTGCCAGCTTTGGAGACAAGATTGCAAAACTGGTTTATTGGAAGCAACAGTGGAATTGAGGGACACACATCATATTCAGCAATTCCTCCTTCAGATCTGCCTTCAACTCTGAAAAGCTGTTGTCTGTTTCCAAAAACCTGTACAGCAGCAGAAGCAATCTGGAAAATCCCCCAAGCAAAAAAGTTGGTAAGTATGGTAAATCGTTTTTGTTCTTGTTTTGTTTTTGTTTTTACTCAACACAATAAGAGCACTTTCTAACGTTCAGTAATTATTTCAAGGAGATGCTGACAGCGCAGTGAAAGTGCTGCATGGGGGAGCTGGGTAACAAGCAGTGAAACTCCTGACACAGACACGGTACAGATTGCATGACCAGCCAGCACTTCCCACCTTTCAGAAATCACATTGTTGACGACTTTTCAACAACCCAAAATTAGCTGAAGTATTCAGGAGTTGTTGGCAGCTAGCAGCAGGCAACTTCTCGGATGGCTTCTCTTCTCTTGTGGCTCTTAACAAAACCTCAAGTCTTGGAAGTGTTACAAGCAGCCCAAAACACCTGCAAGACACCACTAAGGCAGTCATCCATTCTGGCCATGCAAGAGGCAATTTTCCAAAGAGATTCAAAATCGGGCCCACAATAACGTATTAAAGCAAAATGCTTTGCTTCATGACTTTCTAGGTCTCTTGATTTCCAAGAGAACCCGTGATGGTAGTCCTTAAGCTGCTTATCTGGCAGGCACACAGACTTTGTCCTTTGGTGGTCTATAAGTCTAAGTGAATTTGGAAAGGAAAGCCTCTTCAGCAGATGTTCATCATAATGGGTAGACAAGGACCATACAAAGACTATATAAAGGTGGATTTGAGACCTTTACTGGCAACAGAGAGGCAAACTATACAAGATGTTTGGTCACTTATTTACACTAGGTTGCCCATGTTCCCCACAGCCTCCCAGCAGCTGCAGGAAACTGCTTTTTCAAAGAGCAAGGGTCCAGTTGGACCTTAAAGTCTAGCAAAATGAGCTTTTGTGAGTCACTGCTCACTTCTTCAGGTATCATAACCTGCCACGATTTTTTTTTTTTTAATCCTTAAGGTCCTACTGGACTCTTGCTCTTTTCTACTGCTGCAGACAGACTTAACACGGCTACCCATCTTGCTTTTCATGAAAAGGGGAGTGCAAGCAGACTTGTGACAGCGCTGGGGGGAGACGGCTCCCACAAGCAATTTTCTTGTACCAAACCACACGGGGATTTATTTTGTAGATTTTGCTATTCCATGTGCACAGATACTCCGCGTGAAACAGCAAAATCAGTAAAATAACTCCCCACTACCACCATAAGGTTTTTGCGCAAGAAAACTGTTGGGAGGAGGCAGGAGCCCTTCCTCCATCTACGGTGCCATTCTCAGCCCACTGGATCTCTTGTTTTTTTCAGCAGCAGCTCCCCACAGGTGCTGTATCACTGCAGGGAACACAGGAACACCAGTGTGAACAAATGAACAAATGTATCGTGTAGTTTGCCTCAGAAACTAGCAGTGCAGGCCTAAAGTATTGAGACAGAAGGCTGTGACAGAGAATAGGACTGCACACAAATTATACATCATGATGGGAATCACAGATCCCTAATGTCACATGTCGTTTGGACCTATACTTCTTACATCTCTCTAATACTAAAAGGATTCTGTGTGTGCATACAGCTGTCTGTCCTTTCGTCCATCCCTTTGTGGCAGGCGTCACTCATCAGAAAACAAAGCTAGGTGTCTCGGAACTGACAGGAGTTCCAGTGGGAAAGATGAAGGGGATCAGAACATCCCGGCCCAAATTATCTCCAGAACATCTCTGCTGTTTGCAACGGATGCAACAGTTTACTTCAGGGGCCCCCAAGGTGGTGCACAGAGGCACCCTGATGGCCACCGATGCATTTCTTAGTGTCCAATCACTTTCAGAAACTGGGTGGGGACAGATGGGTCGCTTGCAGGGCTATTTTTGGGCAGAAACGCACAGGAACGGAGTTCCGGCTGGCTCCCAAGTTGGCCAGACCCAGCAGGAACTCATTAGCATAACAGGCCACATCCAACAGCAGGAACTCATTAGAATTGGCTACATTAGGGGTGTGTGGCCTAACATGCAAAGAAGTTCCTGCTACAAAAAAAAGCCCTGGGTTTTGACAACAAACAAGGTAAACAGAATAAGAAGCAAAAGGTTACTTCTGGTAACATGGGAATGCGGCCTAATATGCTAAGGAGCGGTGAAGCCAGGGGGTGTGGCCTAATATGCTAATGAGTATCTGCTGCTGGGTGTGGCCTGTTATGCTAATGAGTTCCTGCTGGACTTTTTCTACAAAAGAAGCCCTGGTCGCTTGTACAGCAGGACCTCTGATTGGCCACTGGAGATCTAATTGACTGTGCAGATTAAAATAACATTGTTTCAGTGGCAGTTTATACCACGGTTTTATTCTCCCCCTCCTCTTTCCCAGTGTATTTTTTAAATACTACCCTCCTCTGTCCTTCACTTGGGCTTCCTCTTTGTGCGTGGCTCTGCCTCCTGCAGCAGACATTTTGTGGTTAGCACCGGCGTAATCTGCGGGGGGCGCTGGGGCTTCAGCCCCCCCCCCGAAAATTCCCAGAAGCCCCGCCCACCCCTCGTCCTCCCAAGCCGGCGCCAGGCTTCCCCAGCTCTCATTATGGGCTCTAAAAAGTTATGCCGGCCGCCGCAGTTGCTTTTCTGCTGCCTGCCTGCCTGCCTGATCAGCCCCCCCCCCGAAAATTCCCAGAAGCCCCGCCCACCCCTCGTCCTCCCAAGCCGGCGCCAGGCTTCCCCAGCTCTCATTATGGGCTCTAAAAAGTTATGCCGGCCGCCGCAGTTGCTTTTCTGCTGCCTGCCTGCCTGCC
>NW_015163630.1:182553-182700 GCF_001447785.1 Gekko japonicus
TTCTCCTGGAGAACATGGCTGCTTTGAATAGTGGGCTGTATGGCATTTTACGCCACTGAGGTCCTGATCCACTCCCCTCCCACATCTCCAAGGGCTGCAGTTTCTAACGAACAAGAAACAAAACCAGAACATAATGCCCCCCCCCTC
>NW_015163630.1:182856-182993 GCF_001447785.1 Gekko japonicus
TTGATCTTGATGGCCACTGTGCAGTGCTGCCTCTACTGATCTGTAATGTTCCAGGTGTTGTAATGTAATACTCAGTTTCTCAAACAAGTGTATGCCTGTCTGTTGGTCCACTTAGGAATCTTGATCCTGGTTGTGTG
>NW_015163630.1:183071-183618 GCF_001447785.1 Gekko japonicus
TTGTGGGGAGGGGAAGGGAAAGGAGTTTGTAAGCCGCTCTGAGACTCCCTTGGGTAGTGAAGGGCGGGGTGTAAATCCTATCTTTTCTTCTTCTTGTGTGGTGGGCTAGTTGATCTCTCAGCCCCACCTACCTCACAGGGTGTCTGTTGTGGGAAGGGGAAGAGAAAGGCGTTTGTAAGCCGCTCTGAGACTCCCTTGGGTAATGAAGGGCGGGGTGTAAATCCTATCTTTTCTTCTTCTTGTGTGGTGGGCTAGTTGTGGCAAATGGTAGGGAAGCTCAGTATTTCTGTATACAGTTGTAGGGGCTTTATTGCAATGTGGTATGGCCTGATATTATGTTCTTATTCCAGTGTGGGGTATGTGTGGGGCTTTCTAAGTTTCTAAGCAGTGTGCTAAGAAGGCAACTGTTCCTGGGTTTAGCCCAGCCCAGGGACATTGCTAGGGCGGTTCCCAGGCCTCCCTAAATTTCTGGGGAGCCCATCCCTAAATCCCACATGGGTCCACCTCCATAGATAGTGACCATGGCCTGTGATGTACTAGCTCCTCC
>NW_015163630.1:183951-219348 GCF_001447785.1 Gekko japonicus
ATAGATAGTGACCATGGCCTGTGATGTCACTAGCTCCTCCCTATGATGTCATTGGGTCCCCGTTCTTTTAATGACTTAGCAATGCCTCTGCCCCAGCCCCAGCCCCCCCCCCGGAAAATTGGAAAGTCTACACCCTTGGTGGTTAGGTCTTCCTCCTGTGGTCGCTGTTCTGTGGTTGTTCCTGTCAGCCTGGGTCAGCAGCCAGTTGCCCAAAGGTACTCAAAAAGGTTGGAGACCCTTGGCTTACTTGGCAGAAGTTAGGAAGGCAGAGGCAGCATAGACAGTGACGGGAAAGAATACACCCACTGAAGTTAGTTCACTTATCAACTTTTCTCACCTATGCTTTAAAAAGCATGCTGGTTGCTCAATAATAGTATTTATTTAAAATCCAAATGCTGTATGGGGTTTTTTTGTTACATTCGGGTGTTCCAGTTGATTTCTTTTTAAACAATTAATATTTGTTGTCAAATACAATGTATTCTAAGTCCTTCTTATAAGAGAAAAATATGGCCAAATGCTGCTTTCAGTAATAGCTCACTGAGCACATGAGGGTCCCTATAAAATAATATTTCAAGTACAGTGATCTACAGGGTTGGCAAACGGGGGGAAGGGGCAGCTTGTGTATGTATGAATGTGTGTGTGTGTGTGTATGTATATTTCTGAATAGTTTAGTCACTGGACATTTCCTTTTCTCCACAGGAACATGTTTTCCTGTCCTTAGACATATGCTATGTCATTCAGGAAACAATGGCCATTCTTCTGGATTGTGCTGACTAAACCAAACAGTTACAACCACAAGTTGGCATGACACTCTAACTGGAAGTCAGAAGTCCACTGCATCTGTATTTCTCTGATATCACAGAAGGGAAGCATACATGTGAATGGGGGATTTCCCCCCAATCTGGCATCAGTTCAGACCCTTTGTTTTCATGCATCTTGTTGTGTCTGTCTTAATTATTAGATTCTGGGACTTGATGGTTTGGGCAGCGCTCCCTCACCCTACAAAGAAACTTCAGATACATATTGCTGCCAAGATGAAAGCAATTAAGGAATAGTAAAACAGAGGGCTATAAAATGTCTGAAGAGAACAGCACTCATTAACAGCAGGGCATGACTTTCTGGGCCAATACTCTTCACCCAGTATAATATCGTGCAGTTTGGGGAGTTAATCTTGCAAAACTGTACATTGTAACCTACTGTATAAAGATGCAAGCCAAGTCCGCAAGCCAGCAAAGCGGTACTGTAATGACTGGGAGGCCCAATCTGAGGGATCATGCTGAAGTAGCCCTTGTTTCAAATAATAGCTCAGTGTTGCAGGCACCAGTATAATTAGACTTGGAAAAGCATTTGCATTCCTTCCAAATTTAACTTGTGATTGTTTAAAAGAAATGAATTGAGTTATTTTCAGTAACAATGTAGCTCTGTATTGGAGGTGAGCCATTCTCAGTGAACATCCACTTTGCATGTAGCACAGGTTCCATTTTTGAGATCTGCTAGCAGTGATTGGCTATCTCAATCACATGATGTTATTTTGAATTCCCAGAATGGGTGTTGTGCGAGTTGATGGTAGAAAAAGTAGACTTCAGGCTTCCGGTTTTCGGTGACTCACGAATGAATGCACGCCATCGAGCTCCAATGGGTGCGATTCAGATTGAAGTGGCAGGGAGGGGGTTCGGAAGTCTTCGACCCCCCCCCCCACAAAGCTCTTGAAGGGAGCTTCTAGCCTGGAGCACTGGAGGAGCCGCTCCCGAACCCGCGGCTGAAGGATTGAGGCTCTTTTTTGCTCCTTAAGGTCCCGCTGCCCTGAGGCCAGCAATGGTGACCAGAGACATTACCGGACCAGAGCGCGCAAGGACTTAAGCAAAGGACTCTCCCTATGGGATGACATCCAGTGAAAAAAACAGTGAGTTAATGAGTTTCAAAAGAAAGACAAAAGTAAAGCAGGTGGAAGAACTGACAGTGAGATGGCAAAGCCCCATAGAGAAAGGGGGGGAACTCTCAGTAGTAAGAACCCAACCCTATAGCATAAAAAGCAGCAAAACGGGAAGCAAGGCATCAACAAGCTCTTGGAAACCCACCCAACCAAAGCGGATCACAGTGGGCTCGTTATTCAGTCCAGAGGAAGATTTTAGAACTTTTAAAGGTAAAGGTAAACGTTTTCTTGCTCGAAAGCCAGTCGAATCCAACTCTAGGGTTGCGGTGCTCATCTCCGTTTCAAAGCCGAAGAGCCAGCGCTGTCCAAATATGTTTCCGTGGTCATGTGGCCGGCATGACTAAACACCAAGGTGCACGGAACGCTGTTACCTTCCCATCGAAGTGGTACCTATTTATCTACTTGCAATTTCTTGCTTTCGAACTGCTAGGTTGGCAGGAGCTGGGGCCAGAGACGGGAGCTCAGTCCGTCATGCGGCAACTTGGGTCTTCAACTGCTGAACTACCGACCTTCCACAGCCTGCAGTTCAGCGTCTTAACCACTTGAGCCACTGCAGCTCTTTTACCTTAATGTAAACAATGTCGCAATGTGGGGGGGAAATTGCGTCCAGAGGCAGAGGCACCACAGGAAACGCCAGCACAGCATCACCGGCCACGAGACTGGAAACTACCACCAATTTAGCAGGTACAATTTCTGAAGCTTTGCGCCCTCTGCTGGATCAGCTGACAAAAAGTTTGATGATTTGCAGAAGGAGTTGAAGGAGACCAAAGATAAATCAAAGAAGACGGTCAAAAAGCTAATATAGGTTGAAACTAAGACCAAAGAGATGGATCAAAGAATAGACATTGCTGAGAAAGAAAGAGCTTCTGAAAAACAACAATTATTACAATTGCAAATGGAAAGATCTTTATATGTTTTCAGATTTCAAGGGGTGAATTATTGCAAGCAGATATAGACATGATATATAAAACTTATTCAGAATTTGTGAAGAAAAATAATCTTCCAGGGGAAATATATGTTAAATTTGCAAAAAGATCAACAAGAGACTCAATACTTAAAGCCTCTACTGCTACAACATTAAAAATCCAAGAGGAAGAGATAAAAGTACTGAAAGATGTACCATATGAAATACGTAAGAAGAGGAAGCAATATAGAAATCTTACAACATTCCTTCAAAAGAACAATGTCCAATACCGATGGATTTTACCAGAAGACTTTGTATTCAACTACAAAGAGAAGAAGGAAAAGATTGACTCTCACTTTAAAGCAGAAGCATTCCTGAAGCAGCACCAAACTCCGGGAAGGAAAAAAAAAAAAAGAAGCAGAGGAAAAGAAGGTGATAGAAGAAAATAGCGACCATCAGGCATCAGCCACTGACAGCTCCTCATCTACTTTGGTGTCCCTGGGTGAAATCTTTGACTCTGACTTTGATTCTGATTTGGGAGCTGCTGCACTAGGGCCGGACCGAGGTTTTTTTGTGCCCTAGGCAAAGTTACCTTCTGGCGCCCCCGTGTCCAGTTACGGGGTTGCTAACCTCCAGGCAGGGCCTGGAGAGAAGGAAGTCAACTTCTCTCCCCCTTTGGAGAGGTGGGGAGGGGAGTCCCGGGCCAAGCCCGTATGCCCCCCCAGACCAGCTGGCCCCTCCCTTGGCTGCCTCCCCTCCCATCGGCCCCCGATCCACTGCAGGTTTACTCAGAAGGAAGTCCCCCATCATGCCATGGGACTCACTCCCAGGGAAGTGCCCTCTTAGGACTGCAGCCGCGATGCATCTGAATGCCAAGAGGATCTGGGGTGGAGGTTCCATTCGCTTGCATTTTAATTTTTTGGACAAAACTCCCCTCGAGGAGCAAGCCCGAGCCAAGTGGACATTGCGGGTGACTCCAAGGCGCCAACCCCTTTAAGAGAGCAGCCAGGTGGCAGGAGGGGGGGGAAAGGTGATTCTGTTGCAAGCCAAAGCAGAGCTGTTTGTTTGGTGTAAGCCCAGAAGCTGCTGGGAGCCTTTTTTGGGGGGTGGGAGAGCAGCGAGCAATCTTTGCCGGAGCTGTGGCAGCAGCAGCAGCAGCGAGAGCTTCCAGGCTCAAGAATGAGGAGCTCAAAGTTGGTGCGTTGCAAATGCAAAGGCTGTGCAAAGAGACGGAGGCGCAGGAGCCGGATTGGGAGTCGCTTTTGCTCCCCAGCCTGAGGCCAGACATCTTAGGCAAGTGTGGAGGAGGTGGCGAGGTTTCCGGGCACCCAAAACAAAACACCTCGCGTTTGGATTTACAAAAGCCAACCCTAGGCAGAGGAGGAAGGCGAGGTGGCCTTGCACTCCCCTTTCGCGTCCCCCCATGCCACGCAGCTGGAAGCAGCAATGTTGCGTGGGTTTTTGGCGGGGGGAAGCACAGTTCAGTGCCCCATCCAGGGCCTGGCGCTCTAGGCGAATGCCTAGTTCGCCTAATGGGTGAACCGGCCCTGTGCTGCACCCAGATCTTATAAGGTTAAAATCCCCTGGCAAAGGAAGAAGAAGAAGCATAAAGACAAGAAGACATCCAAATGAAGATCTAAGATTTCTCTGTCAGAACTTAAAGAATTTATATTATTGTTCATATGCGATACCAAAATTAAGAATCTTTCTATTTGAATATTTATTACTTAGAAATGACATGGTTTATTGTAAACTTGATTATTTAGAGAAATGCCCAAAGCATGCGATAGATCATTATTGTACCTTGCTACTCTGAATTTGTAGTGTGTAGTTTTTGTAGTTTATAGTGAAAATCAATTAAAAATTCTAAAAGAAAAGAAAAGATAAAGTAGACTTCAAATAGCTAACTTAGGTCCCGGTCACACTGGCCAGAGAACGCGGGGGGGGGGGAGGCGGGGCTATTCACCCCGCTGCACTTGCGATCCGGCCGAACGCAATCAGACGCGATGGCAGGGAATTGGCGGTAGCATTTTGTTGGTACACGTTTCCGGCGTGCTTCATGCAGTGCTGGAGTGATCAGACGCAGGACGTCCATCTGTGGCCCGTCGCAAGCAGATAATACTGGTGTTTCTGCAGTAGCTTTGAACTACGGATCTTCGGCGGGATGCGATGGCTTGCCAACAGGTGCGCAAGGCTTGCCAGATGTGTGATCTGGTGCGATCGCGCCCGTTGAATCCGCCTGGCATCTGTGAGTATCCCGCAGCAACTTCTGTGTATGATAGACTACAATACGTAACAACCATTTTCTCCAGTACTGGCCTGCCCACCAGATCAAGGAAACCCCAATGTCCCAGTCCTGTTCCACCTAAAAAAATAATAATCCAAAAGCAGAGCAATTTATTTGTGGGCCCTTGCTTTCCCCCCTCAGATTCTACCCACTTATGACTTGGAGTTTGGTCATTTAATTGATACTTAGTAGGGAAGGGGAGACTGTGTTGGGTGGATTGCTGTTATTCTGCTTATGTATTCTTCTAAGTAAGGTTGCCAGGTGATGAACCACCCGGTCACATTAAGACTCTGGGAGCGATGGCAGTGTATGAAGCAATGTTGAAAGGAATCATTCCTTTGTCATACCCTTCTATTTCAGTATTCTGCTCTTGACCCACAGAACATAAGGGCAGCCAAAGCGAACATTGGTACTATGGAATACTCTCTCAATGTTTGAAGGTAGCATCAGAAGAAGATGCTGGCCTCTATGCCCCATTTGTTGGCCCTCCAGCCCAACTGGGTGGCCCCTGTATAAAACAGGGTGCCAGACTAGATGGACCATTAGTCTGATCCAGCAGGGTTCTTCCTATGCTCTTATGTTCTCCAGTTGTTCAAAGTGAGGTTGGGAAATCAGACCTCCTCTTTCAGGGCAAGCCAACACACAATCACATATAAGCTACAAGGCTCCACCTGATCCATATCACCTCTGTTATAGGTAGCTCCAGTCATTGTGTAGTTCTTCAGTTTGGTATCTTCCATGCCAATGATGCTTGGTTTTGGGAACAGTTAATGCTGGCATGGAGTATTTCAAGCCAAGATGGAGAATGGTAAAACCACAGAGTTTCCAGTGATTCCTAGAGGTACCCATGACACTTCTGGGTTTTATTGTTGCTTTCAAAAATATTTCTTTCCCACAGGAAATGGGGCTTGCCAGCAGGAGGAGACCTCCAGCCATAGTGGGAGGCCTGGCAAGCCTATTTAGGCAACTAACAATCCACATAACATACTGGGAGCGGTGGCGCAGGCAGTAAAACGCCTGCTTGTAACATCACCCGAACAGCCACTATGGCTGTTCGAGTACCACCGCGGTCGAGGTGAGCTCTCGACCCTCGTCCCAGCTCCCACCCACCCAGCGGTTCGAAAGCAACTTAATTGTGAGTAGATGAATGGGTACCCACCCTTAGAAGGGTGGGGGGCACCCTGTGTGGCGGCTGAAAGACGGCGTGCGACAGCGACAATGGCGGCAATGGCGGCGACGATGACAGCGGCGAGCGAACGGCATTGGTGGCGTGGCATTGCGGCGGCGTGCAGGCGCGATCAAGGGGCTGCGATCGAGCGATCCCTGGCGGTGGAAGGAGTACATCGAACGCTGCCGTGTGGAGAGAGGGGCGTGCGCCGATGCCGAGCTCCGGCTCAGCGGAGCCGGAAAGGACACAGGCCGGGCCGGAAGCAGGCAGAGCTGTGCACCTTGGAGGAGTTCCCCACCACCACGCCGGAAGAATAACAACACTTCGCCAAGTCCAGAGACCCGACCGAGCTAAAAAGCCGACCCGACGACAAAACCGCCACAGGGGGGGTGCTGGTAGGTTGTCCCACCCAGATATATACTCACTGTGGCCCTAGTTAGGGAATATGGGTGATTAGCACCAAGAAATATGTACGCTGCTCAGAGACCCCTACGAGGGGTTCGAACGGGGTATCAAGCTGAAGGTTAAATAAATAAAAATAAAACTTATATAGAGGTTTATACATAGGCAACTGACAAAAAAGGCAAATATGTAGCAGGGTTAGCTAAAGGAAAACAAACAGAAAAACAATGCTAGATGAGGTTAATTTACCCTCCCTGTTTATAAACTGAGGCACGGGTCCACCGCCTTCCAGAGGTTCCAGAACTGGACAAACCAAACATGAGACATGGGGGTGCACAGCTGGGCACTCCTATTTCTGAGATTGCAGTGGAGGACCAATGAGAACTAAAGCACTCCCTTTCCTACCAAAATCTAGTTTGCCAAAAATATTCCCAGTTCTGGTTCAGAGGCTTACTGGCTGCACCCTCCAATTTGGTTTTAGGACCATTTGGCCCTGGGTGCCTCCAGACGTTAGAGAAGTATAACCCTCATGTTGGCACCAAGGACAAGTACAAAGTCCATGGCCTACTTTCTTAAAGACCCCCCCCCCCTTCCTACTCACACGTCTTGGTTGAAGTAAAACAACTGCATTTATTGTAACAGGAAAATATAATTTGCACTGTTGGATTGGGTTCTCCCCACCCTCAAAACTCCTTTCCTTTCTTTAACCAAAGGTCCTGAGTCTGAAAGTGAGTGATGGCCTGTCATGTCAAGACCAATCATGTTCCAAATTCAGTTTCCAAAAATAGAACTGCATTACACGTGTGTCCAAAGGTTGACATATTTGTTTTCCCACTTTTTAGAGAGATGCCTGTTAGTGCTGACAATGCCATTTAGACGAGGACCAAATAGGGTGGCCAACTTTGGGTTACAAAATTCCAGGAGCTTTGGAGCCTGGGGAGGGTGAGGGTTGAGGAGGGGAGGGATAAAATAAATAGAAGTTAAAATGACTGAACTGAGTCTGAGGCTATCATACTTTGGTCACATTATGAGAAGAGTCACTGGAAAAGACAACAATGCTAGGAAAAGTTAAAGACAGCAAGAAAAGAGGAAGACCCAGCATGAGATGGAATGACTCAATCAAGGAAGCCATGGCTCTTGGGTTGCAAGACCTGAGTAAGGCTGTTCACAATATGATGTTTTGGAGGTCATTTACTCATAGTGGAGCTGCGGTGGCTCAAGTGGTTAAGACGCTGAACTGCAGGCTGTGGAAGGTCAGTAGTTCAGCAGTTCGAGACCCGGGTGCGGCATGATGGAGTGAGCTCCTGTCTCTAGTTCCAGCTCCTGCCAACCTAGCAGTTGAAAGCAAGAAATTGCAAGTAGATAAATAGGTACCACTTCGGTGGGAAGGTAACAGCGTTCCGTGCACCTTGGTGTTTAGTCATGCCGGCCACATGACCACGGAAACATATTTGGACAGCACTGGCTCTTTGGCTTTGAAACGGAGATGAGCACCGCAACCCTAGAGTCGGACTCGACTGTCTTTCGAGCAAGGGAACCTTTACCTTTACTTTAACTCATAGGATTACCATAACTCAGAAGCAATCTGACAGCACTTAACACACACTCATACTGATACCTGTAGTCTGGAGACTAGCTGTAATTGCGAGAGATATCCACACCCCACCTGAAGGCTGGCAACCTTAGGGGCATATGGCAAGTTACATACAAAACAAGGATAATGACACTCCAAATGATCCATAAGAAATGAAGGTCAGTCTTAGGGAGGATGGAATTTTCCTGTTTAGAATCAACATTCCCTAACTTCGTCCTGTGGGTTTTTGATGTTTCATTGCTAGGGTTGCCAAATACGAAAAACTTACTGGTGGGGGAGCTTCCAATCGCTCCGGGAGTCGGCTGGGGATGTGTGTGCGTGCGCGCTTTGCGCACGCGCGCTTCCGGAGCATCACCCGAAAGTGACGTCACATGCTGGGCGGGGCCACACCATTTGAGGGGGAAACTCTTTGTTTTCCCCTCAAATGGCGTCGCCCCGCCCCCAGCGTGCGACGTCACTTCCGGGTGACGTACACATGGGGGTGGGGGTTCCCCTGGGCCCCGATTCCGCAGGAGCGGGAATCGGGGCTCGAAACCGGGGGGAATTCCGCCCCCCGGGGGGATTTGGGAACCCTATTCATTGCTCTTGTGAGTACACATTTTAGAACCCGGTGGAAGGGGACAATTGAATATAAACATGGGCGGGGGGACAGTAACATTTCCCTCATTCAAAATGGCAGCTTCTTAAGACTATTTGTCATTAAAATAGACTACATTATATTTTAGGCGCGAAGAGTCGGACTTGACTGTGCGACTGAACAACCAAAATATCATACTACAGATATAATGGGCCACATCATATTTGCATGTAATGGTTAGTTTGGGAGGGAAGGCGGTATGGTGCAGCCCAATCTCACCAGATCTCAGAAACTGAGCAGTGTCAGCCCTTGTTAGTACTGGGATGAGAGACCTCCAAGGAAGACTGTAGCGGAAGGCAGTGGCAAACCACCTCCATTTCTCACTTGCCTTGAAAGGCCCTTGCTGGGGCCACCATAGGTCAGCTGTGACTTGCCTCTGACTACCAATTTTCCTCAAAATACATAATGGAATATTTGTCTTAGACTGCAATTTAAATAGGTGTTTTAATTGTGATTGTTTTTGTTGTTGTTATTATTAGTGCGGAATATACACATTCTTTAGATAATGAAACAATCATGAGATTTCCCCCCTCTCCTGCAAGCCGCTTTGGGACATTTAATATAGAAAAACCCAGCATTTCTAGTAGTGTATGAATACATAAATGCTAGTTCAAAAAGCACTGCACTAATTTCATAACCTCAGAACAAACTGAGGTAGCTGGAAAAACCCTGGCCCTAGTTGAGGCAACTCAGATATTTCTAGGGCCAGGGACCATCAGCAGGTGTTGATTTGTAGAGCACAATGCCCTCCGGGGCTCATATGGGGAGAGGCGGTCTCCAAGATTTGCAGGCCCCTGGCCATACAGGGTTTTAAAGGTAAGAACCAGCACCTTGAAACAGATCCGGTATTCAACAGGCAGCCAGTGCAGCTTGCACAGCATCAGGCGGATGTGGGCCCACACAGGCAGTGACATCAATACCCATGCCACTGTGTTTTGCACCAGCTGCAATTTCTGGAGCAGAGCCAAAGGCAGCCCCACATAGAGAGAATTACAATAATCTAGCCTGGAAGTGACCATTGCATGGATCACCACAGCCAGGTCACGAGGGGCAAGATATGGGGCCAACTGCCTGACCCACCTCAGATGGCTGAATTGGCTGTGGCAGTGACCTGGGCCTCCATAGACAATGAGGCATCTAGGAACACTCCTAGGCTCTTTACCTTCAGTGCTGGCATATATATATACATATAATATATATATAATAGCGTTGGGGGGGGGAGACTTGTGCCCTGCACTCCACATTCAAGTGGGTGTTGCCGAAACAACTTCCCCCCAGTGCCACCCTCTGTCCCCGACCTTGGAGAAAGGAGGTCAACCACTGTAAGGCTAGTCCCCATATCCCCACATTGGCAAAGCAGTGGGTCAACAACTCATGGTCGACCGTATCGAATGCTGCTGACAGATCAAGGAGAATCAGCAGTGCCAATTTGCCTCAATCCAGATGTATCTGGAAATCATCTATCAATGTGACCATTCTATGGGCACGATGGAAACCAGACTGGAAAGGATTTACCAAAACCGAATGCCATACTGGTATTGGGATTTGGGAATATCAGGAAATACCAATATTTTTCAGGTTCACTATACCGAAACATGAAAAGTACCTGGTTGGGGTTTTTTGGCACACCCTTTATATTTATGCATTCCATGGTTAAGAACTTCTCATTGGCTCTTTGTTTTCTACAGCCACTAATCTTTCTTCTATTGTTTTTTAGCACAATCATGATGCGAGTACCTGAGACTCCTTGGTTTTGTCTTCTGTGGCAACATAATTTGGGAGGGGGGGGTCAGTCCTCAGGATGTCTTACCCGTCAGGTAGACTGTGGTGATTTGCCATTGAATGCCAGTAAAAACACTTAGAAATGAGAAATCAACCTTTTGCAGCAGAATCCTCTGTAGCCACATGGTCAACTGATGTATTGCGGGGGGGGGGGGAAGGAAGCTGTTTTCCTCTGTTTTCAAGAGTTCAAGAGTGACACCTCCACTTAAATATATACATAACATGGGATTTCATCATTTATTCATAAAGCTATTTCTAATCTAATTCTTTGCATATTATCCAGGGGCAAGAGAAGTCACACAGCAAGAAGAGAGAGAGGGTTTTTTCCTTCTCCCTTTTCCTCCTAATACAGAATTGCCACATGAAGAACCTCTGATTAATATGCAAAACTCAGGCCACAAATAGGTTCATAAATAAATGATAAACGATGGCTGCTGCTTTATTTACCTATGGACTTACGGAATGTAGGTTTCTGATTAAATCAGAATTGCTGTTTAGAGCAGTCTATGGAGCTTAAATGCAGCAATTCACAAAATGCAAGCTGGGCCTCCCTAGAGGAACAGGGCTAATTCCCTGGAAAGTGCAAGCTCTTCCCAAGATACTCCTTCCACCCATGAAAGAGCACTTGCAAAATAGAGAGAAAGAGGGGAGGAGAGATGTCATCTGTAGCTCTAACAGCCACATGGTAGATTACCAATATCAAGGTGAGCTCACCCAAAATTACCACTGACCTCCAGACTACAATGATCAGTTTCCTTAGAGGAAATGGCAGCTTTGCGGGGGGGGGGGGCAGATTTTATGGTGTTTAGGAGAAACAAAGTCCTGGAGTGACATCATATCTCCATTAAACTCAATCCCCTACCAAAACTTCATTCTCCTCAGCACTGCCCCCAATTGTCAGAAATCTCTGACACCAGATTTAGCAGCCCTACACATAGCTGAGGGAATTTCAACAGGTGCCGTATCTTGACAGGTAAGGACAAGAAAAGTGACAGCTGCTGAAATACCCTTCCTCACAAAAAGGGAGAGGAGCTTTCATCTTGTCAAAGCATCAGGCTGAGCAAGGATACAAAGAAAATGTGATAACATGCATTCCTCTCACTCAATACTCAGTATTTAAGATAAACACTAACTAGAACAAAGTTTGAGACCTGTGGCACATTTAAGACCTTCATCTTATGCATTGAAACAGTTTACCTCAAGCCTTACATATAGGTAGAGAGAATGGGGGGTGTTTAATTCAATCTCAGCTATACTTATCACCCAGTTACTTATGCATCTTGACTCTAACTAGCCCTTCCTGGCAACTAACCCTCCCACTCCTTGCTATCTAGTCATTTGGCTATCCAAGCCTCTGTCCATTGCATATGACATTCTAGCAAGGTGTAAGATGGTAAACCTATTATTCTACTTCAGCCAGAGCCATTTGCACCTCTAAGCTTTAAAGTACTCTGTGCTTAGGACTGCCAGCTATGAGTTTGCCGCCAGATTCCAAAGAGTGTAGTCCCAATGACTGAACTATAGGGGTGAATTCTAGGGTGGAACACGTTTCTCCACATCTTGCTTCAGTCATTCTCTCACAGCCTAACCTACATCACGGTGAAGTTATGAAGCTAAAACTGAGAAGGGAAGAAGTATGCTGTTGATCTACTCTGAAGAGTAGCAGAATAAAATGTATTCGAATAGTTGATGAACTTTTTGAAAACTTCTTATTTTGCTCTGCCTTTAGGTATTGTAAGAACATAAGAACATAAAAGAAGCCAATGCTGGATCAGGCCAATGGCCCATCCAATCCAACGCTCTGTCACACAGTGGCTAAAAATACCAGGTGCCATCAGGAGGTCCAGCACTGGGGCCAGGACACTAGAAGCCCTCCCACTGTTGCCCCCACAAGCACCAAGAATACAGAGCATTACTTGCCCCAGACTGAGAGTTCCTATCTATACCTTGTGGCTAATAGCCACTGATTGACTTCTGCTCCATATGCTTATCTAATTCCCTCTTCAAGCTGTCCATGCTTGTAGCTGCCTCCACCTCCTGTGACAGTGAATTCCATGTGTTAATCACTCTTTGGGTGAAGAAGTACTTCCTTATTATCTGTTCTAACCCAACTGCTCAGCAATTTCATTGAGTGCCCATGAGTTCTTGTATTGTGAGAAAGGGAGAAAAATATTTCTTTCTCTACCTGCTCTATCCCATGCATTATCTTGTAAACCTCGATCATGTCACCCCTTAGTCATCGTTTCTCCAAGCTAAAGAGCCCCAAGCGCTTTAACCTTTCTTCATAGGAAAAGTGTTCTAACCCTTTTATCATTCTAGTTGCCCTTTTCTGCACTTTTCCCAATGCTATAGTATCCTTTTTTGAGGTATGGTGACCAGAATTGTACACAGTATTCCAAAAGAGGTCACACCATCGATTTATACAGGGGCATTATGATACTGGGACTGATTTCCTACAAGCTGCTGCAGTACACTGGCTCTTCCCTTTGCCCCTTTGGAGTGCCTCACAATCCTCCCTGGTTTTCACCACCCTGAATAATTTTGTGTCATCTGCAAATTTAGTCACTTCACTGCTTACTCCCACCTCCAGATCATTAATGAACATGTTAAAAAGCACTAGACCTAGTACTGACCAAGCTGTGCAATACCCCACTGCTTACCGCCTTCCACTGTGAAAACTGCCCATTTAGACTTGCTCTCGGTTTCCTGTTAATGAAGCAGTGTTTAACCCACAAAAGGACTTATTCTTTACTTAGGGAGTCTTTGATGAGGCAGGCCATGGCAAACCACCTCTGCTGGCTCAAGTGGAAGCCCTCATGGGGCTCGGCAGTGGAGCTGCAAGGCCGGCAGCGGCGGCCGGGACTGTTGGGGGCGGGGTGTGTGGCCTTATGACACACTTCCGGTGATGTCAGGGGGTGTGGCATATGCTAATGAGTTATGCTAATGAGTTCCCCTAGCTCTTTTTCTACAAAACGACCCTTGATCAGATCCAGTACTGATCCCTGCAGTACCCCACTGCTTACCACCCTCCACTGAGAAAACTGCCCATTTATACTCACTCTCAGTTTCCTATTCATTTGCCAGTTTTTTACCCACAAGAAGACTTATCCTTTTATCCAATGACTATTGAGCTTACTTTGGAACCTTTGGTGAGGAACTTTATCAAAAGCTTTCAGGAAGTCAAGGTACAACAACTATTGGGTCCCCCTTCTCCACATGTTTGTTCACCCCCTCAAAGAACACTAACAGGTTAGTGAGACAAGATCTTCCCTTACAGAACCCATGCTGAGTCTGACTCAATAGTTTTTGTTCATCAATGTGCCTACTAATTCTTTCCTTAATAACAGTTTCCACCAACTTACCTGGTATCGACGTCAGACTGACTGGCCTGTAATTTTCCAGATCTCCTCTGGAACCCTTTTTAAAGTTGGGAGTGACATTAGCTACCTTCCAGTCCTCAGCCATGCACTCAGTCATAATATCTGAGAGGGAATTCTTAATCACTTAAGCATAATGATTATGAAAAATCCATCCTAAGCTCAGAGGAATCTTCAGCCGACTAAATGGGTTGGAACTTTAGGAGAGAGAAACATCAGCTACTGATGAACACCAGATATGTTTCTGTTCTTAGAAGCAGCTGTTATTCTTTAAATGAGAGCTGCCATGTCACAAATTTAAAAGCTGGTTTTCAAAGGGTTTTTAGGTGGGCTGTCTGTGATCCACAGCAACTGTATCAAGCCTTTCAGTTATATAATGAAACACATGCACAGATTCTCAGGCATGGGAGTGAGTGTGCCAGGTCCTTGAAAACAAGGACTAGAGCTGCCTTGATGTTGTGCCGCCGTTTGCCCTGATACTGTTGGTCAATTTGGCCCGCGGCTTCGCCCGATTTCCTCCGCAGTTTCGTGATCCTCAAAAAACAGGATCACAAAACTGAGGGGGAAATTGGGTGAAGCCGTGAGTCAAAATGCAGCCCCGCAGCTTCGGGTGTGAAACTGACCAATAGTATCGGGGCAAACGGCGGCGCAACATCAAGGCAGCTCTAGTGCGAAATCAGCCATAATGTGAGCAGTGGCCCTGTGGTCATCAAACACCACCCATAAGCATTCAGACTTGATGTTCCCAGTGTTATCCAGAGCTGATTGGTTACAGATCTATGCAGCAGAATGTTTTCTTGCCAAAATTACGGTTCTCTCCTCTGGCATCAGAGTTAAAAATGTAGAGAGTGCAAGAAGGAAAGTGATGGAACGCCTGGGAGTTGATTCAGAGTCTGTGAACCCACCCCAATTCCTTCAAGTGAAGGGGGGGGAGAGACCCTGAGAGCATTTTTCATATGGCAAATCTGTGCTGCCAACTCAAGTTTCACAGCTGAACACTCCCAAGGTACCAGTTCTGCAATTCAGGGCCTGGCTGCTCTCCCCTGTGCATGATGGATAGCTTTAAAATGAAGGCTCTATGAAAAGTGCCAGCTGTCCAGGTACATGCTCTGGATTAGCATGGCTGAGCAATACTCCCCTTATCCCTGCACTTTTTTCTTTCTTTCTTTCTTTCTTTTTGGAACACATTGCACTATGAAATTGCAAGCTCAGGTGTATGCTGGAAACGTAGCCATGAGCTTTCCAATGCGCTCACCCTTTACTTGGGAATTAGATATTTTCTTCCTTTAACCTCTGCTGCCACTTCAGCTCCCTGAATACAAGCTGTGCAGATTCAGTTCCATTTATAGTAACTTCACAGGCAAATGTGCCAGAGTAAAAACTGTTCCTATTTGGTGGTGTTATTTAAGAATGTTGTTGGCAGGTGGGGTTGTTAGGTTACAATACAGAAATTTACCATCAAATTCATTCCTGGTTTAGGATCATTTCGTCAGAAAAAGAGCTAGGGGGACTCATTAGCATAACTCATTAGCATATGCCACACCCCCTGACATCACCGGAAGTGTGTCCTCCCCACAGCCGGCGGCGACCTCCAGCGGGCACCAGCAGAGAGCTCCAGGCCCCACCCTCCCGCACCTCACCCGGGGGGATGGCGTCCCCCGCGTCCCCCCCCAAATGACCCCTGCCCCCACCTCAAGTACTTGATAGTTCACTCTTCCTGTCCCTTCTCCATAGCCTTTTACATGTCCAGTAAGGGGAGCGGGATTGGGGGGGGGGACCTGTTAGATCACCTCAAGGCATTGTGAAGATTACCCAGGAATCTAATATCTTGACAATACTTTCAAGCTCCTTCTTATGCACCATCTGAAAAGCCTAGTATTGTGCCTTAAATTAGCATGCAATGGGGCCCGGGCAGAGTTAGTCCATTAGGATTCACTGTTGGCCCCACCTGGTTTAAACCTTTCCCAATTCCCCTCTTATTAAAATTACCTTTAAACAGGTTTTGCTAATTGCAGGGGGTTTTGCATTGCTTTTACCTAAAACAACTAATACAGCAGGTTTGGGGGAGGATTTCTGAACAAATTATTATCAAGACTGTGGTCATTGGCATTGGATTCATTTGGTTTTCACTAATCCAACATTCCAATTAAAAACAGCCGGTACAATAGGGATATTTACAGCTCCACAGAGGATAGTTCCCCAGTATTTGTTCTGTAAATGAACATTGACAGAAAGGTCATGCCATTACTTATAAGCATTGATGAGCCGATTTCTGGATTCATAGTTTCCAGTTATTGGGCAGGTTTTACAGCTTTTCACAAACGTGTCATGCATAAGATCAGTTTTCCAGAGAGCTGAGTTGTCTACATAACATATATCAAATGTGAAGTGCACAGCATTGTTGCCTTGACTGATTCATTCAAATATATTTAGACACAAATTCCACACAATACCAGTTCCTCCCTGGAATACTCTTTCTGCAGAACTGCAGCTGTTTCACATTATGGGAAATTCACATTCCAGTTTTATTCACTATGTGTCTCCACAGTGACCATTATAACATAAAAATGAGATAACAATGAACCAGTGGTTGCTCAACAAGGGATGCCACTTGAGGTGGCAAGGCATGGCTGCCCTCCCCCTGACTGTGGCTGCTACCCTCTGTTCACCTCTCAGCCCTGCCCCTCACATCACTGCCTCATACCAGAGTACCTAATTCTGGGGAGATATAGGTTCAAATCACCACCCTCTGTGAAGCTCACTGAGTGACTGTGGAAGAGTCACACACTTCATAACCTATGTGAGAGGTCTGTTGTAAGGATAAGATGGAGGATGGACTGTGGACCTGAGGTCACGTACCTTCCTTCTACACAGAATGGTGTATATAAGAGAAGTACACAGTTCTCTAGAATGTGTGAAGTAGCTTAGAGAGCCACTGTTAAGCATATACAGACACCTCTTGATTTTGGTGTTTGTTTGTTTTTTTTAAATCATGAGGGAGGGACCATCTTGCATGCATTTAATTTCTTCTTCCCCATTCATGTCTTTGAAATGAATAGTCTTTGATAGAAATATAGTGGACTGGTTGTTGTGTGGTTTTATTATTGCTTTTTGACCTATTTTGACATAACCATTGTCCTCATATTCCCCAGCGTATCTCCCCTTGTTCTGTCAACCAAATATGAGCTGTGACTTCTTTAGGATTGCCAGGTCTCCTGCTATTGTGAGAGACTTCCCTCTGGTAACCCCTGCTGCCTGCCACCTCTATCAGGCATCAGGAGAAAAATAACCTAAAAGATCTCTTCGATGTTACATCACTTCAGGGGAAGAAATGGAAGTGATGTCACGCCTCTCTAGGAATGGACAGAAACTTTCTGATAAAACCAAAGAGTTTCCAGTAATTCCTAGAGAGGCATGACATCACTTCTAGGTTTTCCCCGGAAATGACATAATACTGTCAGGCTGACAGTGTCTCCCCAGATTACCCTGGAGGTCCCTGCCAACTCTATGATTCTATGTCTCCACCCACCCCCCAGACTCCTTATGGTTGCATAAGCTATCCTGACCTGAAAAGGCCCCAAGGAGTCACTATTTCCTGTTGGAAAAACTTGTGTGAAATCTATCAATACATATAAACTTGAGTTAGCCAAATTGCTCTGTTTTCTTATCAATATTGGGGAATTATGAATTATTATTAATAAGCAATTGGCAAAGGGAGCTTTCACCTTTATATACAGAGGTTGCCACGTATCCAGAGCACCAGTAACAGACAAGCAGGCTGATAATAGTTTAAATCAAAGTCTTTTACTGTATTTTATACACATTCAAATATTACACAAACACACACACAATTATACAGGGCAAAGAAACTTAAAGAGATTGGGATAGCACATTCACTTTAGCAGGAGTTTTGTTGGTTTGGCAATATTTCTACCTGATCCTGAAGAGATGAAGTCTTCCAAATGGAAGGGAATTCTAGAAAAATTGGGATTATGCTAGGAAAAGGGAGCGTGCAGACTGAACCAGCAGAAAGCATGTGGAGACTCTGGCTGCAGTCCAAGAGTCTTAAGGCAAGGTGCCAACCTCCAGCTGGCACCTGGAGATCTCTCCCTATTACAATTGATCTCAAGAAAATCAAGATCAGTTCCCCTGGAGGCAAGGCCGGCTCGAGGGGTTTGGGTGCCCTAGGCGAAGCCGCCTAGCGGCACCCCCCTCAGATGCCAACCTCCCGGGGGGGCTGGAGACCTCCCAGCTGGCCTGCAGGAGGAGGAGGGGCCAGCAGGCAGGCAGGCAGGAGTGCGTGCCGCCCTCCGTCACCTCCGTGAGCGCTCCCTACTCCCCCCCCTGCAGCCTGAAGAAGCAGAAAGGAGGGAGCGCCGGCTGGCGGCTGGTGGAGAGGAGCGCCGGGTCCTCCTCCTCCCCCCCGCAGGCCCAAAGGCAAAGGACGGACGGGCGGACGAACCACCACCCCCTCCGCCGCCGCCGCGGACCCACGCCCCCTACGCCTGAAGGCGCTCAGTCCGCAGCATTGTCCCCGTCCGGCCGCCACTCAAGGGGCATTTGCTTCACCCCCCCACACACACACACCCGTGGAAGTTGGGCAGCGACGCCCCGAAGCAGACTGGCAGCCGTTTGCAGGAGCTCCCACACAGATCGCTGCCGCCTTGTCTGCTTCCCGTGGTGCATGACTCCGTTGGGACCGGACTGGCTCCCTGAGGCCACTGCCCGCTTGCTCCCCCCCAGGCCGCTCCAGGTGCACTCCCCGCGCGCTTCAGAGCGTTGCGGTGCTCCCCCGCACACCGGAGCCAGGCCGCGGAGCCAGCGAGAGAGGGTGAGGCGCGCTTGCGGTCCGGCCGTGGTTCTTTGGCGCGTGGGGGTGGGGTGGGGCCGGCTGGCAGGCAGGAGTGTGCACCGCCCCCCACTCCCTCTCCAAAGAGATTCCCCTCCCCCCGGCAATCCCCTGAGATCGTGCCCCGCCCTCCCCACACCCAGGTCTTGCTGCCCGCCCGCAGCAGCCGGCCCACCTGCCCTCTCCCTGCTGCCGCCACTGCCCGCTCCCCCAGGCCGCTCCAGGTGAGTCCGTCCCAAAAACATGCTATTGGCTGGCAGGAAGAGGGGAGGGGAACTAAGGAGTGGTCAATATTGAGAGCTAGTAACTTGGACTGGAGAGTGGCACCTGGATGAAGAGGGTATGAGTCACTGAGCTAGGGCTATTGTTTCTTGATGGGCTTAGCCGAGCCTGTTGATGGGCGAGAGATTCGTTTCCAAGCAACCGTGTGTAGAACCTCTCTGTTACGTGCAGTCTTGCAGGTAGATGTGGCCTGCATGTGACAGAGGGAGCTCCTCATGGCATTTGGAGCTCTTTGTCCTTGTGTCATGGCATGGCGTCTGAGGCTTTGTGCAGGCTTATGAAACTGCTTCATCTCACAGCAGGCAAGAGGGCAGATAACCTTGAAGAACCAAGTGGAACAACAAAGCAAAGGAAGACTTTCTTCTCTTAGGTGTGCATTCTCAACTGGCATCACATTGGGTCACCAAGCAATACTGTCCTTTAAGCATATGTTTGCACAGTCCATTTTATCACTTATGGGTTATAAAGTCCACAAGAGCAAATTAAGTGCCTTGCAGGGCAACACTTCCCTGATGCAGAAGAGAAGAGAAGAGATTGGATTTATACCCTGCCCTTCACTACCCAAAGGAGTCTCAGAGCGGCTTACAAACTCCTTTCCCTTCCCCTCCCCACAACAGACACCCTGTGAGGTGGGTGGGGCTGAGAGAGCGCTGACACAAACTGCTCTTTTTCAAGGACAGCTGTGCCAGAGCTTGTGACTGACCCAAGGTCACATCAGCAGGTGCAAGTGGAGGAGTGGGGGATCAAACCCGGTTCTCCCAGATTAGAGTCCGCGCACTTAACCACTACACCAAACTGGCTCCCTGAGACCGTTTTAGGTTGAGAAAATGAAGTGGTGGAATAATTATGCCCCTCTCCCCATGCACCATGGTCTCAGTCCAAACTAATCCCAATTCTGCCTTGGAATTAAGTTCCAAGCACAGCATTCCCAATACATAGTATTAACAGGACCAGGATAGACAAAGGGCAATGGAATATATACTTAGATCCCAGTTAAGAATTTCCAGGTGAAAAAGAATGGAGGCTCCACTGTTCTGTCCCCATAAACACGCAAACCTTGCTATTTGATTTCCCAATTTCACTTTGAAAGGAGATAGGGTCATCATCACAGAATGAATGCGCTACCTGCCTGTGAATGCACAGGGCAGTCCCCACACTGGCCAAGGCATAGTCTGGATTCTTACAGCCACAAGTTGAGGTTCCTATATCCGTCTTAATTTACATATTATTATTTTTAAAATCCTAAACAAGACTCTTTAAGAACATTATGCTCTCATTCGCAAGGATCTTTTCACATTCTCTTTTTTCACACACCTAGCTGTTGTATTAATCACTGCCACCTAAAGGTATTTACAACACCTCCAGCCTCAATATATATTTACTACTGGGCAATATATTTAGCAGCCCAGTTTTGTATGCTGAGAGTATTTACACCAGCATGTGTTGTATTTGGTTTTGTTTTTTTTAAAGTAACTACTGTATATCAGTTATCTGAAGGTTTGGACTATCTATTGAAAGGAACATCAATTTCTCCCAAACTACCCATTAAATCAACTGTGGTGGATAGAATTGTGTCTTAAGTGTCACATTTTACCACCCAAAGAAGGAAAGGAAGGGGTCGTTTCCATGTTTGCTCACTCCAGAGAAAAGAGTTGTGTGCTGGGGGATTTCCCTCCCCCCCTTCTCCATGGCATGCTGTCTTCTCATGGTATGAGACAAATCAGTAAATAACCTCAGCATGGGGTCGTCAGTGTTCCAAGTAAGTACAACAGAGAGCTAAATTGCCCATTTTTTAGCTTCTTGGCAGTTTTTTTTCATCTCATGCTTAACAGGACATTCTTAGTTTCATTTCAGATCCCGCTGCTATAGGATGGCTGGGAACCAGCCTCTGTATTGTCCTTTGAGGAACGTTCATCAGCTACATTGATTAAACAGTTAGGGCTTCGAGGTGTTAAGAGGCATGCTGCTCTGTAGCTTGACCAATAACAATGAATGCTGATGCATGGGGAAAGCAGGGTCTGCTAGGAATACAGGTGGTACTTACCTGGCAAGGTGGATGCTGAGTTATTGTTCTGTGTGGAAAAGCATGTGCCAGGGAAAGGGGCCGAGAACTGAGTTTGCCAGAGAAAAAGTTGGAGTTTCAGAATCGGATAGTAAGGAGAACCAGTCTTGATTTGCAGATGCTTTTTGGATTGATGCTCTTGTAGGAACACACACGGTTTGCATGCATGCCTGCATCTGTGCAGTGCATACATTTGTTTAAAAAAATACAATGGGCTGTATATCCATCCACGGCAGCAAAAGGGAAAATGGAGGCATGAAGTACAGTCCTCTGTCCTCTCCCCTCAAAAGAAAAACTGATCCTCATAAAAAAAAAAAAATCCTGATATTCCAGGATGAGAACAGCAACCAAAAGGAGAAAAAGAGGATTTTTAAGGCTTTTCTTACACTTTAAATTTTGTAAAATAGGATCTTTGTCCTTATAGGATCAATTACTCTTAAAGTATTATTTTATTATCTTTCTGCAAATCAAGTTTTTCAGAATGGTTTTAATTTTATGTTATTACATGTTCTGTGCTTATGGAGAAGTGGCTAGAAATGTTTTGTATCCATCGTTCCAAGATGCAGCAGGCAACCTTCTTTATGGATGGGTGCCTTGGATTCACAGCTACCCATGATGCTTTTGCACTTGTGCCACTGCTTATTTTTAACTGGCTGGCTTTTTTTTTTTTTACTGTTCTCTTTATTTTGTGACATGTTGCTTTTACCGGTTTTATTGATACCTTTGTTGGTGACTCTGTAGAATTTGTGTTAAGGTTTAGCGTTTTTTTTATTGTTTCTTTCTTTTTAATGTTATTTTTAATATGTGATTTTATTTTCTTGTGAACTTCCTTGTGGGTCTCTAACTAGGCAGAAAGGTAGTAATCTGAAGCTAAACTTAGGGCCAAATGGTAGCCGTGGGTGTGACCTGTGGCCCCCATGTGGGGCTGTTTTAGCACTTGAAAGGGTATGCCAGAGGGGGGGACAAGATCACTCCGTCCTGCCATGCTGCAGGCCCTCTGGCACTTTTAAAATGGCCAAATTCTTCTTTAAAGTGGCATTATAAGCCACCAGTTGGACCCATGGCCACTATGACATCTAGTTTGGCTCTCAAACTCTGCTGTACTTCCATCTCACCAGCATGAGCCAGAGTTTCCTTGCTGCGGTGTGAATAGCCAGCATGGCGTACTGCAGGGGTGTCAAACATAAGACCCGAGGCCCAGAACCTGCTCACCCAGAGTTCTTATGTGGCCCTTGAGCAACTAGTGCAAGGGAGGGAACAGGAGACTGTTCAAGGCGGAATGGTCAGAGAGACTCCAATTGTGGCTTCAGCATGGCAGAACGACCTTGTCTGCAGCAGTCAAGCGGTGTGGGAGTGTCTGCCCAGTGCTGCACCACTGGCTCTCTGGTCTGCCCATATGGGTTTCATTTTGCACCCCCTCTCAGCCCATGGGGCCTTGCAGTGAGGATACAACTCGGAGCTTACCCGCTGCTGTCCTTTATACAGTTTATATCTCCAGTACCTGGCATTATGTTTTATGGTGCACAAGGCTCGGCCCGACAAAGGGACATTTATGTCAGATCCGGCCCTCATGACAAATGAGTTCAACATCTCTGGTGTAGTGGTTAAGAGCAGCGGATTGTAATCTAGAGAACCGGGTTTGAATCCCCACTCCCCCACATGAAGTCTGCTGGGTGACCCTGGGCCAGTCACAGTTCTCTCAGAATTCCCTCAGCCCCAATCTACCTCACAAAGTGACTGTTGTGGGGAGAGGAAGGGAAGGCAATTGTAACCTGATTTGAGATTCCTAAGGGCAGAGAAAAGGGGGGTATAAAAACCAACTCTTCTTCTTCCTCTGCTAGCAGTAGGAAAAGGAGAGGATCCCTTTCCAGGCTACTTGCTTTTAAGATGACACACATGGCCATGTACCAGCCCCCTTTTTTGGTAATGTCCTGAGTGTCCTGAATCCTCTGCCCCACAAGTCAGAGTTGGACAGGAGGGCTAATAAGATGCATGCATGTGTATATTGCTGCTGGCATTATACAAGAGAAAACATATAAATATATTATTGGGTTTAATTCTTAAACACAGAGTAATAAGCAAGAGCCAGGCACCATGTTTAAGTTTAAAAAGTAAAAGTAACTTTATCTAGTTTAGGGAAGGAAACTTTGGAGAAAATCAATAAAGAAGTACAGACTGAGCTTCCAGAGCTACATCTTGACTATTGCATGTCTAAAACTATAAGATGGCTTTTTCTTCTCCCTTGGAAACAAAGAAGAAAACAGGTAATAAAATGCAAAACATCCAACACTTTGATAAGCCAAATACAAGTCTATAGATCACTTCATTTTACTAACTCTTCCGACAATTTTTCCTGGGCTAACTATACTTTGCTTTAATTGGTTACAGATCAGTTAGGTAATTTCCTGTTTATTAACTAACAACAGCAGTTAACTCTATAATGACTGAAAAGTTGTAAATACCCCAACATATATGAATCAGACTTCCTGTAGAATGGCCCTATAAAACTGAATTCTGTGGCTGTAAGCACACGCTTTATCCATGCACTGGTTCAAATCCATACTTAACCTCCAGCTTTCTGATCAGCTACGATTCCCCCCCCCAGCCTTTTCTCTGTGGGTTAAAGCTGGTACAAAGCTGTACATCAGGGCCCCTGCTGGCTTCCTTGGAGCACTATTAATAAAGTCACTGAAATAGAGAAATGGGATCCTTCTTGAACTCAGATTGTGAAGAGGTTTTTTTTCCACCCTGTGAGCCAGCTGGGGTGCCCTGTGGTGGATAAATGCAGTGATGAATGGAGGGTCAAGGAGGGAGCAGGCTGATTTCACTCCAAGCTTGACCCCGTCTTGGGCCTGACGTTTGAAATGACAGGTGCATTAAAAAGTTATTTGTTTGGGGCAGGGGAGGGGGGAGGGGACTAGCTGCAGTGCCCTGTCCTCTGGCAAAGCAGCACCTGGCTTAGGAAAACAGCGGGAATGAAAGCACTGCAAGTCTCCCCTGCAACTTGCCTGTCAGCGCCCACCTCAACAAGAAGTGTTATCTTTATGAAGCCAGCAGCAGTGAAAATTCATGGGCAGGTCGATACACCAGGTCAGCAGCTCTTCCAGCACAAAGGGTAAATAAATGGGTTTGTTTCCCTTCCCTCATTGGTTAGTTGTGGAAACTTCATCCCAATCCCTCACAAATAATCCAGCTACCTTCTGATCACTGACCTGCTCAAGCATGACAAAAACTGCAGGTAGTCATGCTGCTACATGGGGGGGGGGGGAATACAAGCACAACAGAAAGTATGCCATCAAAAGCAGTGAGATGAATATTCCAGCCTGAAGAAGAAAAATCACAAGTATGCTCATGTTTTCAGGGAAGACTGGCCCTTTAACTAACTGGGAAAGGTCCCAGAGGGGTAAGCCTCCCATTTACCCACCTGACATGCCCCCCACCCCAATTTCCTAACCCTGGGGAATTGAAGAGTGGGAGAAAAAAAATGGCCTCCATATAGTGACGCTTCAGGAATTTCCCCTAGTCTCTATAACTAGACTGTCACCTGGAAGAGATATCACATTCTCCCCAAACTCTGCCTTCCCCAGGCCCCGCCCACCAAATCTCCAGGCATTTGCAGAGGCGGTGTTGGGAACCTAAGGTGGGCCCTAATCCTCAAGGGCTGCTGGTGCCCAGAAGCAAGCTAAGCCAAGCCCTGACACTAAGCTCAGACTCAGCCAGTGGTACTGATGACAAACATAGGTTCACCTGCCACTAACTGGCTCTAAATTGCTCTTGCAACACTGCCACTGAAGCATCACTTGGCCAGTCCTGGTACAAAACCAGGTGATGGGTAATTCTATGGCTGTTGTTGTCACAGGGGCAGTCTTGGCCAATGGGCTACAGGAGCAGAAGATCCAGGCACCATGCTGGGAGGGGCCCTGACTACCCAAATCCCCCTTGAAGGAAGAGGGGAAAGAAGAAGAGCAGGCTGCTTCTGCTACTTGTGCCCGCCCCATGTGGGGCTTGGGCAACTGACTTCCACCAGCAGCTCCTACCCACCTCACATGGGGCAAGGACCATCCTTTCCTTAGCCCTGCTGGGGAGAGGAGCTAGTAATGAGGTGGTAGTGATTCTGAAGCCCCACCTTGCACTTTTGTCCAGGGTCTCAGAATCGCTAAGCCCACCCCTATGTTGTCATAACCACTGTCTGGGTCTCATGAGTCAGCCCAGTGGTCTATCAAAGTCAGTATTGCCTATACTGACCAGTAGCGGCTCCTCAGGCTCTCATGTGGAGGTCTTCCACATCACCTACCACCTGATCCTTTCAACTAGAGATGCTGGGATTGAATATGGGAGTTTCTGCATGTGAAGCAGATGCTTTACGGTTTGGTGTAATGGTTAGGAACGTGGACCAGGCCCATAGCTACAGTGCGGCATCTCGGGGCTAGGCCTCCTGACTTGCTGGCAAGGCCCCCTGACTTCCCATCCAGCCCAGGGCATCATGTCCTCCCCTGGATTAATTTGATTAGCCAGTGCCCCCTAAGAAATTTAAATGCCCCCCGATCTAAAAAATCCTGGCTACAGGCCTGGCGTGGACTCTAATCTGGGAGAACCGGGTTTGATTCCCCACTCCTTCACATGCAGCTACTGGCGCGACCTTGGGCAAGCCATCGTTCTGTCAGAGCTGTTCTGGAAAGTTCTAGAAAGAGCTCTCTCATCCCCACCTACCTCACAGGGTGTCTGTTGTGAGGAGGGGAAGGGAAAGGAGACTGTAAACCGCTCTGAGATTCCTTTGAGTAGTGAAGGGTGGGATATAAATCCAACCTCTTCTTCTTTACCTCAGAGCCATGGCCCGACTCCACACTTGGGACTCCTTGTCTTGGTTTGGGTGTTTTGATTTGGCCCTAATCAAAGAAAAGATATTACGCTTCCATTGCTTTTGGGTTCTCAAGAATATTTATTGATATTTATAATCCACCAGGTTATGAAGGCTCTGAGCAAGTGGCTGTTTTCCCTTCTTTCATTTATCCTTACTACCTTGAAGCAGCAGGAATATCACTGATGTACCTGTCTGGTTGTCAGCATGTGAAAAAATTACAGGTAGCTTGGAAAATTTGTTTTCTGGTATCGGAGGACTGCAACATTTCCATCATTTTACTTCTATTCCTAGCCACTTCTACCTCAGCACTTTAACTCTCTGAATTTGCCCCTCCCACACATACACAATGTAATCCCACTTATTCTCTGAACACATAAACACATGATACCATGATATTGTCCTGTACAGAGTCATGGCATTGATCTGTCAAGGTCAATATTTTTTGCTCTGACCAGCAGTGGGTCTCCAGGGTCTCAAGAAGAGGCCTCTCACATCATCTGAGTCTTATCACTTGATCTTTTCAACTGGAGGTGCTGGGGATAGAACCTGGTACTGTCTACATGCAAAGTGAGACCTTCTGTCCCCATTACAACTTGCATTTGAGACTAGGGTTGATACTATCCCTGTTCACAAGTTACTGTGAATTCATGTGCACTTGATTTTTTGAAATTAGTGCATTGATAAATGATCAAGCCTGCTTCACGGAGGTTTCAGCAGATCAGTGGAGTAATCTTCTTGCTTGTGGTTACAAAGGGAGCTTTTCACTCTCAACTGTAAGAAGCACTGTGGAATTCTGTTGGGATATGCGAGTGTCTCCACTTGTGTCATGAAAGAACTAATCTGTTGTTTGTATTTACAAATAGTAGTTAGTTAGCTTTGACCAATTCGACATGTGTAGAAGTTCCTGCTAGAGAAGTAGGAGATAGTAGTCTAATTGAGAGCCAGTTTGGTGTAGTGGTTAAGTGCATAGACTCTAATCTGGGAGAACCGGGTTTGATTCCCCACTCCTCCACTTGCACCTGGCTGGATGACCTTGGGCAAGGCATAGTTCTGATAATAGTTCTGGTATAAATCCAATCTCTTCTTCTTCTTCTTCTTCTAATTGAGGTGGTCAGAGATTCTCTATTGGTGAAACAGTTTTATTGGGGGTATGACATGTTTTTAGTCACATACTCAGTTTGTGGGAGCTTTCGTTTTCTTTGTTCTAGAGATCACAAGGGTTTTCGCTGAGATGGAGTGTCGCTCAGGAGAAGGCAGTTAGACTGCTTGTGCTTTATTTTTTTCTATTCCACTGTACCCTTCCCTCTTTTATCTCTTAGTAAAGTTTTCTTTTTAATCATGTGCTGCCTTTATTTCGCTGTGCTTAAAGTACTCTGCTAACTTTCCCCAACAATCTCTCTCTCACACACGCACATGCCAGTGCAGCCAATGAATATAATTGTGAAATGAATTATTTGTGCCTTGACCACAAAGGTCATACATCAGTGATGGATTCAAGTACTCTGGTAACTTCTACTTGTTTACAAGCAATCAACATGAAAAGCTGCTCGGTCACTGTTTGACACTACAGTGTATCCACATCAGAGTATCTAATACTTGTATTTTGTTGTTGTTGTTCCTTTACAGGAAGGGGTGGCAGCTACAAGCATGGACGGCTTCAAAAGGGAATTAGATAAGCATATGGAGCAGAGGTCCATCAGTGGCTATTAGCCACAAGGTATAGATAGGGACTCTGGGGCAAGTGATGCTCTGTCTTCTTGGTGCTTGGGGGGGGTTCAACAGTGGGAGGGCTTCTAATGTCCTGGCCCCACTGGTGGACCTCCTGATGGCACCTGGTATTTCTGGCCACTGTGAGATACAGAGTGTTGGACTGGATGGGCCTTTGGCCTGATCCAACATTGGCATCTCTTATGTTCTTATGTTCTTATGTTCTTACTAATTCAATCAAATACTTTAATGTATTCATTTATTGGATCTCCTTATTTTGGGGTGATTACCTATAGCTTTGGTACTGAATACCCACCTTGGGCTGTGAAATGGTTTGCCACGTTGTTACTTTTCCTGAATTTTGCATTAATACCAATGTCAGAAAAGAAATACCCCCCCCCCCCAAAAAAAGAGAGCTTATATTCAGGCACATTATGAATTGCTAAAGGAATAAAACCAAGACTGAATGCAAAGTCTTCTGAAGATTCCTAGGTCTTACACACTGAAACTGGAATCGCAGTTGTTAGGACATATTTCCAGTAGACTGAAAGCTGAAATATGGAAGACACATATTCAAAGATAGCTGGATTACTAGAAGTGTCACTCAACCAACACTGTCATAGTTTCCCATTTATTTTGTGCCACAGTTAGCAATGGAAACAATTAGGAATCATATTGGCATAGAATTGCCCCTTTAAGCTCTGCACGGTCTAGAAATTCCAAAATTGCTAGGGAAATAAATTAAGTAATCAAATAGTCCTGTGACTCTGCCAAGTAGAGAAGATAGAAGAAGAAAAAGAGATTGGATTTATACCCCGCCCTTCACTACCCAAAGGAGTCTCAGAGCGGCTTACAAACTCCTTTCCCTTCCCCTCCCCACAACAGACACCCTGTGAGGTAGGTGGGGCTGAGAGAGCTCTGACAGAAATGGCTATTTTTCAAGAACAGCTGTGCCAGAACTATGGCTTGCCCAAGGTCATCCAGCCAGGTGCAAGTGGAGGAGGTGGGAATCAAACCCGGTTCTCCCAGATTAGAGTCTGCACACTTAACCACTACACCAAACTGGCTTTACCAAACTGGTAAAGAAGGCACAGGCCCCCATCACACGGGAGGATTAGATCTGCAAGAGGGATGGATCGGGGACGCATCAAGCAGGCGTGATCACACAGCAACATCTGGGAAGCAGCGCGCACCTGTCCCTGATCCGTCTCTTCCAGCCAAAGATGGGGATTTTAAAAAAACCTAGAAAACACTAGTACCTACCAGAAAATCCGCTGCAGGGACGGCCGTCTGATCGCCGGCGCGCCCATCTCTCCTGTAGCATGCGAGGTCCTGCCGAACTGCACATGCACATGCATGCGCAGCGGGCTTGCCTCGCTCTCCAGTCCGTGGCTTCCTCCCGGCATCTGATCGTGCCGGGGAGGACCTGCACGGTGGCTGGGGGGATCTGTCTGATCCCACCGCTGCGCTTCTCTTTTGATGTGGCTCAAAAAAGCCATACTTTAGCCATGCCTTTTCCCTCAGTGTGACCGGGGCCACAGTAAGGCAGTCTCTCTCTTTCAACAGCAGGCAGTTGCTATTGTGTCAGCCTATCCCGCCATCTCAAATACCAGCAATGTGGGATCAGCTGGTCTCTCTGGGGCCAAGCAGGAATTTTTGGTGATTATTCTCATAATGTCCTTTTTTGCCCGCTTTACATTGCTGGAAAGGATGAGGTTGTTTCACGTTTGTTTGACAGATTAAACAAACTAGCATTACTAGCAGGGACACTGCAAGTTTGGACCAAAAGAATAAGGTAACCATCAAGCAATCAGAGGCATGAAGGGAGTTTACCCAAGCCAAACTGTCACAGCTTAGTAGCTAACCGGAACTGGCGAAGGTACTCTCCGTGGGCTCAGCAACATCATTTGAACCTTAACTGCTGAATAGTGGGGGGGAGGGGCAGCCCTGAGATTCAAGACAGAATGCATTAGCTCAATTGCTGGTAGCCAAGAAGGCTACCTTCAGCCAGAGTAGTGTGCATTACAAGGGGGAGTAAAGATTAAATACGTTCTTGTTATATATCAGCAGTTGCTAAAACACTCACTCATCCCTACTAGAAAAGGATGAACTATGCTTCCCTACAGACACTTAGAAGCAACATGTTTTCCCATTGCAATGAAGTACCATTTTAGCCTCTTGTAAGCATCCTCCCTCTTTTAAAGCCCTTTCTAACAGTGGAGAGTTTAGTGTTGCCAGACCACCACCACCACCCGTGGAGACAGGGGTCTCCTGCTGCCAGGCCCTGCCCCCCCAACCACCAATCAGCTGGCTGGTGGGGGGGACTTACCAGGAGAAAGAGCAAGGGCCAGGCCATGTTGCCGGCATCACACAGGAAGTGATGTCATCGTGCCAGCAGACATTGCTAAGCTATACAGACCAATGGCAGCTTAATACATTCATATAAATGTATATACATTCATATGAATGTATATACCCCTATAAAAAAGTCAAAGTGTATTCAGCAGATCCACAATCATAAACTTTGCTGTACATTACACCAAAGGAATTTGTCACTGTTCTATATATGAAATGTAGGTGGCCCTAAATCCTCTGCACAGTTCACAGCTACAATTCGTATTCCTTTTTAGAGATACAAGTGCAGTGCCATCATTACAAATCTTTTCTGTCGACTGAAACTTGGTCTCCCTGTTCCTGTTGACTTTTTTCCCCGCTTTTGTGTTTTTTTTCTCCATTCTCAAGGTGACAGCTATTTTATCACCCAAAGCAAGAATGCTGAGCCTGTGGTGCAGACAAAACACTAGGAGAAGGGAAGAGAGCATGCACGGAGCAGAAGGGAATGGGGGGGGGGGAGACTGTAAAGTAGCTTCATAAAAAATGCCGACGTTCCTGTTTAGGGCACAGAGCACCTGCACCTCTGCCCCCGGCAGCGCTTCCTGCAGACGCTCCCATTGTTTTCATTACTATTTGTGACTTGATCATTAATAAATTACTACTTTTCCCCCTTCTCATTGGCTCAAGCCACCAAGGGAGCAGGCAGGTGCACCATGCTAACAATTAGCCTTTGGTAGTGCATGCTTGGCAATAAAAGTTGTCCTCCAGCCACAGAGTTTACCAACCGGATCTCGCTTATCTAGAAATAATTAAAAGAGGATTTTTGCAAGGTGGGACCCCAAAACAAACAGTAACGAAAGTTAAGCGGCATGCCCAAATGTCTCATTTAGCACTCTTTCTGATTCTGTTGATGGTGAACCCAGAGCTAGTTCAAGATACTTTGATGTACAAGTTAACCCACCACTTCCTGGATTTGTACTGCTACTGGCTGGTGTAGTGGTTAGGAGCATGGACTCTAATCTGGAAGAACTGAGTTTGATTCCCCGCTCCTCCACATGCAGCTGCTGGTGTTACCTTGGGTCAGTCAAAAGTTCTTTCAGAGCTGTTCTCTCAAAAGCAGTTCTCAAGAGAGTTTTCTCAGTCCCACCTACCTCACAGGGTATCTGTTGTGGGGAGGGGAAGGGAAAGGAGATTGTAAACTGCTCTGAGACTCCTTCAAGTAGTGCAGGGTGGGGTATAAATCTAATCTCTTCTTCTCTTCTTCTTCTTGGCTGGGACTAGGGTTTCCAAGCCTGTTCCCGGCAAATCCAGGAGCTTGGGTGAGGGTGGGGAAGAGCATAAGAACATAAGAAGAGCCTGCTGGATCAGACCAGTGGCCCATCTAGTCCAGCATCCTGTTTCACACAAAAGCTAAACAGTTGCCTTGGAGAGCAAATAGGGCATAGAGGCTGAGCACCTCCCTTGTCCCAGACTCCTAGTACTGGTCTCTGAATATGGAGGCTCCCTTCAGTCACATGGCTAGTAGCCACTGATGGACCTCTCCTCCATGAATCAGTCTAACACCCCCTTTAAAACGATTCTTGCTTGTGGCCCTCACTATCTCCCACTAGGGTTGCCAACTCTAGGTTGGGAAATACCTGGAAATTTGGAGGGGGTGGAGCCTGAGGTGGGTGGGATTTGGGGAGGAAGACCATAGAGTCAACCTTCCAAAGCAGCCATTTTCTCCAAGTGAACTGATCTCGATCACCTGGAGAACAGTTGTAATCCCAGTTGTAATACCTCCTGGAGGCTGGCAACCCTACCTCCCATGGCAGTGAATTTCAACGTTTAATTAGTTATTCAGTTAAAAAGTATTTCCTTTTGTCCATTCTGAAGCTATTTCCCAACAATTTCTAGTATCATGGGAGAGGAGGAAACAGCTCACTCTACCCACTTTCTCCCACCCCACACATAATTTTATAAACTTCTATCATTTTTTCCCTATCTTTTCTAGAATGAAAGTCCTAGAATCTCCAACCTTTCCTCATATGAAAGTTACCCCAACTTTGCCTTCCTTTGTACATTTTCCAGTCTTGCAATGTCTTTTTTTAAAGATACAGTGACCAGAACTGTACACAGTATTCCAAATAAGGCTGCACAACAGTAGGCCACAGGATTATAGAATCATAGAATTAAAAAGTTGGAAGGGGCCTAAAGACTATCCAGTCAGTCAGTCCCCCTGTGCCATGCAGGATAACCTGAAGCATCCCTGACAAATAATCAGCCAATCTCTGCTTAAATACTTCCAAGGAGGGAGAACCCACAACATCTCTGGGCATCTGATTCAACCACTGAACTGCCTTTATTGTTGAAAAGTTTTTCCTAATATCACGTCACTGTCTCCCTATCTGTAATTTAAACCTATTATTATGAGTCCTATCATCCATTACCAACTGAGATAGCATCCTACGCTCCTCTAAATGACAGCTCTTCAAATACTTAAAAAGAGTAATCATATCCCCCCCTCAACTCCTCTCTTCCAGACTGAACATTCTCAGTTCATGCAGCCTTTCTTCATAAGGCTTAGTCTCCATCCCCCCCCGGATGAACTACAATACAAACAGGGAACCTGCAAGGACTTGTAGGGGACATCTCAGGTCCTTTCTGCCACTATTTTCTCTTTTCTCTCTGAAAGCCCCCATAGCATCCCCTTTTCCTGCTTCCACTCACCAGCTAACCAATCTTTATCAGCCCCTGAAAACGTGTACCTGGCTTAAGTGAGCTTCCATGGTAAATTGGTCATTCAAAACTAGGTCCCTCAGGGGTGCCACCTCAAGTGGCACTCCCACGGAGTCTTTGTGAAAGGCTCCAGGCCGGAGAGCTTTGAGGGTTAGCCTCTTCGACGGCTTGCTGCCGGAGAATCGAGGCTTCCCTCCGCTCTGACGGTCCTACCGATGAGTGGCCTTAGGGCACAAGCTAACAAGCTAGGGCACAAGCTAACCCAACCAGGACAAGCGGAGGAGACCGAGCAGAACAACAATTGATGTGAGCGAGGTCAGGAATGTGACCAACAATGAACGTGAGTTCTAAGTAAACAAACTTTGATAAACGGCACCCCCCCTCCCCATGGGGAAAGTGGAGTGCAAAGAGGGACGTCTCTGAAGCACAAGGACAGATAAACGCAGTGAAGGGGGTGGGAGGAAACAGACAGCATGTGTATTTTGAGAGACTTACTTGAGTGCAAATAGCGACTTGACGAGTGCTTCGAGCCTGGGAAAAGCGGTTTGAAAGTGTAAACAAAGTTGAAAAATGGCGGCATACCACGGAAAGTTTAAAGCGAAGCCTCAGAGTCTGAGGCTGGAAGAGGGAGCTGACGTCATGAAGCTGTTAGCAGATATGCTCAGTGATGGATCAGCTCAATGGTATTTACCAGAAACTGACCTCATTAAATCAAAACTTTGCTTCACAACAGCGACAGCTGGCAGAAACGGGGGAAAAAAGTGGAGCTGGTGGCTGAGAAAGTTACAGAGATGGACACCTCAAGCAAGAAGATGAAGAAAAGAATGGGTGAAGTGGAAACGAAACAAAATCTTCAAGAAAATCATTTGTTGCAGCTGCAAATGGAAAAGGCTAATATGATTCTCAGGTTCCAGGGGGTTCCTGAGACAGAAAAAGAAGATTTGAAAAAGACTCTGGGTGAGATTATCACTCCAGTGAAAGGCTTGCTAGCGGAGGAAATAATAAAAGACATGGAGACAGGTTATAGGGCTTACTCCAATTATATTTAAAAAATAGCCTGCCTGGAGAGATTGTGGTGAGATTTGCAAGAAGACAGACCAGAGCTGCTATATTAAAGGCAACTTCAGCAACTCCACTGAAATTTGGGAATACAATTATCAAGACTTTAAAAGACATTCCATTTGAAATTCGTCAGAAGAGAAATGGCTACAAGGAGTTAATTACTTTTCTTCAAACAAACGGTATACAGTACAGGTGGGCGATTCCTGAAGGTGTCCCCTTTAAAATCAACAATAGAAGGGAGAAGATAGACTCCATCTTCAAAGCCAAATAATTCTTGAGATGTCAGCTGGGATCGGGGGAAGTATCTAAAGAGGAAGAAACTAAGTCAAGTGACTCAGCTGCCTCGGGAACGGATGAGGACTCTGCTGTCGAAATGGGTGCAGTAGCAATGAAAACTGTATATGATTTTAGAGACAGAAAGCCGAAGTAAGGGCAGAAGGACTCTGATAAATGGCTCTTTGAAATAAAGAAGATGCTCAGAAAGTTCTCTCATAATAACTAATTTACTAATACAGAACAATGTGGAAAACAAGAACTCTACAAGTATATTGTTTTACTAACTCTTTTAATACTAATATTAAGTTTAACATAAAGGGGGTCTCCCACTCTTGGGTTTTTAGTTAGTGTGGATATCTTTCCTTTATCCATAGTTGTAATTCTCCCTCCTATATTTTTCTTTGTAGTTTGTAGTCTTATTGAAAAAATAAAAATACCCCTCCAGGGGTTTTTAAAAAACACACCAAAAACTAGGTCCTTCAGGTCCTAGTCTGAAACTCTAACCACTGCACTGGCTTTTATAGGGTGGCTGCTGTTGAACAGTAGCAAGCAGCCAGTCCTCTTGGTGAGTTATGCAAGTCAAGTGGTAGTAAGTTGCGTGGTAGCTGCTAGCAAACCTGGCCCCAATATATCCTCCCTCAAAGTCCAAAACAGTCCTGGAGAGGCTCTGCCCCTTCCCTCTTCCTTTCACTGACTGAAACCAAGGTTTGAAGGCTGACAATACAGTTGTGCTTACCTACCACCCTCAACGGCACAGACATGGCATTCATTCCTTAAAGCTACAGGCTCTGCATTTATTATTTAAGAGAGCTTAATGCCTTTTTTTTCAGATTTTTCTGAAAACCTGGCAGTGTTTTCAGGTTTGTTGAAAGATCTGTCTTATCTGTTCATTGGCTCCAATCTCTGAGGAAGTAAGTATCCACAGATTTGGCCACATTGTGAATTAGATATATTGGTAGTGGGCAAATCAGCAGTTCAAACATTGTCTATGCTGGACCAGCATGGCTACCCTCTGAAACTATTATTATATATCTATATTTATATTTACAGATAGACAGACAGACAGACAGACAGATGATAGATAGATAGATAGATAGATAGATAGATAGATAGATAGATAGATAGATAGATAGATAGATAGATGATAGATAGATAGATAGAT